>NW_027464659.1:601500-902250 GCF_043290135.1 Rhipicephalus microplus | reverse complement strand
ATTTTTGAATGCGCACGCGCATACGCGTTTTTGAACAGGCACACGCGTACTCGTTTTTGAATGCACACACGCATACTCGTTTTTTAATGCACACGCGCATACTCGTTTCGGAATACGCACGCGCATACTCGTTTTGGAATGCACAGGCGCATACTCGTTTTGGAATAGGCACGTGCGTACTGGTTTTTGAATGCGAACGCGCATACGCGTTTTTTAACATGCACACGCGTACTCGTTTTTGAATGCGCACGCGTATACTCGTTTCGGAATACGCACGCGCATACCCGTTTTGAATGCACACGCGCATACTCGTTTTTGAATAGGCATGCGCGTACTCGTTTTTGAATGCGCACGCGCATAACTGTTTTTGAATGCGCACGCGCATACTCGTTTTGGAATAGGCACGCGCATACTCGTTTTTGAATGCGCACACGCATACTCGTATTTGATTGCGCACGCGCATACTCGTTTTGCAATAGGCACGTGCATACTCGTTTTTGAATAGGCACGCGCGTACTCGTTTTTGATTGCGCACGCGCATACTCGTTTTTTAATGCACACGCGCATACTCGTTTTTGAATGGGCACGCGCGTACTCGTTTTTGAATGCGCACGCGCATACTCGTTTTTGAATGCACACGCGCATACTGGGTTTGGAATAGGCACGCGCATACTCGTTTTTGAATGCGCACACGCATACTTGTATTTGAATGCACACGCGCGTACTCGTTTTTGAATGGGCACGCGCGTACTCGTTTTTGAATGCGCACGCGCATACTCGTTTTTGAATGCACACGCGCATACTGGGTTTGGAATAGGCACGCGCATACTCGTTTTTGAATGCGCACACGCATACTCGTATTTGAATGCACACGCGCGTACTCGTTTTGGATTAGGCACGTGCATACTCGTTTTTGAATGCGCATACGCGTTTTTGAACATGCACACGCGTACTCGTTTTTGAATGCGCACGCGTATACTCATTTCGAAATACGCACGCGCATACTCCTTTTTGAATGCGCACGCGTATACTCGTTTTGAATGCACACGCGCATACTCGTTTTTGAATAGGCACGCGTGCACTCGTTTTTGAATGCGCACGCGTATACTCGTTTTTGAAAGCACATGCGCATACTCGTTTTGGAATAAGCACGTGCATACTCGTTTTTGAACGCGCACACGCATACTCGTTTTTGAATGCGCACACGCATACTCGTATTGGAATGCACACGCGCATACTTGTTTTGAAATAGGCACGTGCATACTCGTTTTTGACTGCGCACGCGTATACTCGTTTTGAATCCACACGCGCATACTAGGTTTTGAATGCACACGCCCATACTCTTTTTTGAATGCACACGCGCATGCTCGTTTTGGAATGCGAAGCGCATACTCGTTTTTGAATGCGCACGCGCGTACTCGTTTTTCAATTCGCACGCGCACATTCCTTTTGGAATAGGCACGTGCGTACTCGTTTTTGAATGCGCACGCACATACTCGTTTTTGAATAGCACGCGCGTACTCGTTTTTGAATGCACACACGCGTACTTGTTTTGGAATAGGCACGCGCATACTCGTTTTTCACTGCGCACGTGTATAATCGTTTCGGAATGCGCACGCGCATGCTTGTTTTTGAATAGGCACGCGCGTACTCGTTTTTTAATGCGTACGCGTACACTCGTTTTGAATGCGCACGCGTATACTCGTTTTTGAATGCACACGCGCATACTCGTTTCGAAATAGGCACGCGCATACTCGTTTGGGAAGGCGCACGCGCATACTCGTTTTTGAATAGGCATGCGCGTACTCGTTTTGGAATGCGCACGCGCATACTTGTTTTTGAATGCACACGCGCATACTCGTTTTGGAATAGGCACGCCCATACTCGTTTTTGAATGCGCACACGCATACTCGTATTTGAATGCGCACACACATACTCGTATTTGATTGCGCACGCGCATACTCGTTTTGCAATAGTCACGTGCACATTCGTTTTTGAATGCGCACGCGCATACGCGTTTTTGAACAGGCACACGCGTACTCGTTTTTGAATGCACACACGCATACTCGTTTTGGAATGCACACGCGCATACTCGTTTTGGAATAGGCACGTGCGTAATCGTTTTTGAATGCGAAAGCGCATACGCATTTTTGAACATGCACACGCGTACTCATTTTCGATTGCACACGCGCGTACTCGTTTTGGAATAGGCACGTGCGTACTCGTTTTTGAATGCGAACGCGCATATGCGTTTTTGAACATGCACACGCGTACTCGTTTTTGAGTGCGCACGCGTAAACTCTTTTTGAATGCACACGCGCATACGCGTTTTTGAACATGCACACGCGTACTCGTTTTTGAGTGCGCACGTGTAAACTCTTTTTGAATGCACACGCGCATACTCGTTTTTGAATAGGCACGCGCGTACTCGTTTTTGAATGCGCACGCGTATACTCGTTTCGGAATACGCACGCGCATACTCGTTTTTGAATGCGCACGCGTATACTCGTTTTGAATGCACACGCGCATACTCGTTTTTGAATAGGCACGCGTGTACTCGTTTTTGAATGCGCACGCGTATACTCGTTTTGGAATAGGCACGTGCGTACTCGTTTTTGAATGCGAACGCGCATACGCGTTTTTGAACATGCACACGCTTACTCGTTTTTTGAATGCGCACGCGCATACGCGTTTTTGAACATGCACACGCGTACTCGTTTTTGAATGCGCACGCGCATACGCGTTTTTGAACATGCACACACGTACTCGTTTTTGAATGCGCACGCGTATACTCGTTTTGAATGCGCACGCGCATACTCGTTTTGAATAGGCACGCGCGTACTCGTTTTTGAATGCGCACGCGTATACTAGTTTCGGAATGCGCTCGCGGATACTCGTTTTCGAATAGGCGCGCGCATACTCGTTTTTGACTGCGCACACGCATACTCGTTTTTGAATGCACACGCGCATACTCGTTTCGGAATACGCACGCGCATACTTGTTTTGGAATGCGCACGCGCATATTCGTTTTGGAATAGGCACGTGCGTACTTGTTTTTGAAAGCGAACGCGCATACGCGTTTCTGAACATGCACACGCCTACTTGTTTATGAATGCGCACGGGTATACTCGTTTTCAATGCGCACGCGCATACTCTTTTTCGAATAGGCACGCGCATACGCGTTTTTCAATACACACACACATACTCGTTCTTGAATGCACACGCGCATACTCATTTCGGAATACGCACGCGCATACTCGTTTTGAATGCACACGCGCATACTCGTTTTTGAATAGGCATGCGCGTACTCGTTTTTGAATGCGCACGCGCATAATTGTTTTTGAATGCACACGCGCATACTCGTTTTGGACTAGGCACGCGCATACTCGTTTTTGAATGCGCACACGCATACTCGTATTTGATTGCGCACGCGCATACTCGTTTGCAATAGGCACGTGCATACTCGTTTTTGAATAGGCACGCGCGTACTCGTTTTTGATTGCGCACGCGCATACTCGTTTTTGAATGCACACGCGCATACTCGTTTTTGAATGGGCACGCGCGTACTCGTTTTTGAATGCGCACGCGCATACTCGTTTTTGAATGCACAAGCGCATACTCGGTTTGGAATAAGAACGCGCATACTCGTTTTTGAATGCGCACACGCATACTCGTATTTGAATGCACACGCGCGTACTCGTTTTGGATTAGGCACGTGCATACTCGTTTTTGAATGCGCACACGCATACTCGTATTGGAATGCACACGCGCATACTAGTTTTGAAATAGGCACGTGCATACTCGTTTTTGACTGCGCACGCGTATACTCGTTTCGAATGCACACGCGCATACTAGGTTTTGAATGCACACGCCCATACTCGTTTTTGAATGAACACGCGCATACTCGTTTCGGAATACGCACGCGCATACTCGTTTTTGAATGCGCACGCGCATGCTCGTTTTGGAATGCGAAGCGCATACTCGTTTTTGAATGCGCACGCGCGTACTCGTTTTTGAATAGGCACACGCGTACTCATTTTTGAATGCACACACGCGTACTTGTTTTGGAATAGGCACGCGCATATTCGTTTTTCACTGCGCACGTGTATAATCGTTTCGGAATGCGCACGCGCATGCTCGTTTTTGAATAGGCACGCGCGTACTCGTTTTTAATGCTCACGTGTACACTCGTTTTGAATGCGCACGCGTATACTCGTTTTTGAATGCACACGCGCATACTTGTTTTCGAATAGGCACGCGCATACTCGTTTTTGAATGCACACGCGCATACACGTTTTGAATGCACACGCGCATACTCGTTTCGAAATAGGCACGCGCATATTCGTTTGGGAAGGCACACGCGCATACTCGTTTTTGAATAGGCATGGGCGTACTCGTTTTTGAATGCGCACGCGCATACTTATTTTTGAATGCACCCGCGCATACTCGTTTTTGAATGCGCACACGCATACTCGTATTTGATTGCGCACGCGCATACTCGTTTTGCAATAGGCACGTGCATACTCGTTTTTGAATGCGCACGCGCATACGCGTTTTTGAACAGGCACACGCGTACTCGTTTTTGAATGCGCACACGCATACTCGTTTTTGAATGCACACGCGCATACTCGTTTCGGAATACGCACGCGCATACTCGTTTTGGAATGCGCACGCATATACTCGTTTTGGAATAGGCACGTGCGTACTCGTTTTTGAATGCGAACGCACATACGCGTTTTTGAACATGCGCACGCGTACTCGTTTTTGAATGCGCACGCGCATACGCGTTTTTGAACATGCACACGCGTATACTCGTTTTGAATGCGCCCGCGCATACTCTTTTTCGAATAGGCATGCGCATACTCGTTTTTCAATGCGCACACACATACTCGTTCTTGAATGCACACGCGCATACTCGTTTTGAAATAGGCACGTGCATACTCGTTTTTGACTGCGCACGCGTATACTCGTTTTGAATGCACACGCGCATACTAGGTTTTGAATGCACACGCCCATACTCGTTTTTGAATGAACACGCGCATACTCGTTTCGGAATACGCACGCGCATACTCGTTTTTGAATGCGCACGCGCATGCTCGTTTAGGAATGCGAAGCGCATACTCGTTTTTGAATGCGCACGCGCGTACTCGTTTTTGAATTCGCGCGCGCATATTCCTTTTGCAATAGGCACGTGCGTACTCGTTTTTGAATGCGCATGCACATACTCGTTTTTGAATAGACACGCGCGTACTCGTTTTTGAATGCACACACGCGTACTTGTTTTGGAATACGCACGCGCATATTCGTTTTTCACTGTGCACGTGTATAATCGTTTCGGAATGCGCACGCGCATGCTCGTTTTTGAATAGGCACGCGCGTACTCGTTTTTTAATGCTCACGTGTACACTCGTTTTGAATGCGCACGCGTATACTCGTTTTTGAATGCACACGCGTACTCGTTTTTTAATGCGTACGCGTACACTCGTTTTGAATGCGCACGCGTATACTCGTTTTTGAATGCACACGCGCATACTCGTTTCGAAATAGGCACGCGCATACTCGTTTGGGAAGGCGCACGCGCATACTCGTTTTTGAATAGGCATGCGCGTACTCGTTTTGGAATGCGCACGCGCATACTTGTTTTTGAATGCACACGCGCATACTCGTTTTGGAATAGGCACGGCCATACTCGTTTTTGAATGCGCACACGCATACTCGTATTTGAATGCGCACACACATACTCGTATTTGATTGCGCACGCGCATACTCGTTTTGCAATAGTCACGTGCACATTCGTTTTTGAATGCGCACGCGCATACGCGTTTTTGAACAGGCACACGCGTACTCGTTTTTGAATGCACACACGCATACTCGTTTTGGAATGCACACGCGCATACTCGTTTTGGAATAGGCACGTGCGTAATCGTTTTTGAATGCGAAAGCGCATACGCATTTTTGAACATGCACACGCGTACTCATTTTCGATTGCACACGCGCGTACTCGTTTTGGAATAGGCACGTGCGTACTCGTTTTTGAATGCGAACGCGCATACGCGTTTTTGAACATGCACACGCGTACTCGTTTTTGAGTGCGCACGCGTAAACTCTTTTTGAATGCACACGCGCATACACGTTTTTGAACATGCACACGCGTACTCGTTTTTGAGTGCGCACGTGTAAACTCTTTTTGAATGCACACGCGCATACTCGTTTTTGAATAGGCACGCGCGTACTCGTTTTTGAATGCGCACGCGTATACTCGTTTCGGAATATGCACGCGCATACTCGTTTTTGAATGCGCACGCGTATACTCGTTTTGAATGCACACGCGCATACTCGTTTTTGAATAGGCACGCGTGTACTCGTTTTTGAATGCGCACGCGTATACTCGTTTTGGAATAGGCACGTGCGTACTCGTTTTTGAATGCGAACGCGCATACGCGTTTTTGAACATGCACACGCTTACTCGTTTTTGAATGCGCACGCGCATACGCGTTTTTGAACATGCACACGCGTACTCGTTTTTGAATGCGCACGCGCATACGCGTTTTTGAACATGCACACACGTACTCGTTTTTGAATGCGCACGCGTATACTCGTTTTGAATGCGCACGCGCATACTCGTTTTGAATAGGCACGCGCGTACTCGTTTTTGAATGCGCACGCGTATACTAGTTTCGGAATGCGCTCGCGGATACTCGTTTTCGAATAGGCGCGGGCATACTCGTTTTTGACTGCGCACACGCATACTCGTTTTTGAATGCACACGCGCATACTCGTTTCGGAATACGCACGCGCATACTTGTTTTGGAATGCGCACGCGCATATTCGTTTTGGAATAGGCACGTGCGTACTCGTTTTTGAAAGCGAACGCGCATACGCGTTTCTGAACATGCACACGCCTACTTGTTTATGAATGCGCACGGGTATACTCGTTTTCAATGCGCACGCGCATACTCTTTTTCGAATAGGCACGCGCATACGCGTTTTTCAATACACACACACATACTCGTTCTTGAATGCACACGCGCATACTCATTTCGGAATACGCACGCGCATACTCGTTTTGAATGCACACGCGCATACTCGTTTTTGAATAGGCATGCGCGTACTCGTTTTTGAATGCGCACGCGCATACTTGTTTTTGAATGCACACGCGCATACTCGTTTTGGACTAGGCACGCGCATACTCGTTTTTGAATGCGCACACGCATACTCGTATTTGATTGCGCACGCGCATACTCGTTTGCAATAGGCACGTGCATACTCGTTTTTGAATAGGCACGCGCGTACTCGTTTTTGATTGCGCACGCGCATACTCGTTTTTGAATGCACACGCGCATACTCGTTTTTGAATGGGCACGCGCGTACTCGTTTTTGAATGCGCACGCGCATACTCGTTTTTGAATGCACAAGCGCATACTCGGTTTGGAATAAGAACGCGCATACTCGTTTTTGAATGCGCACACGCATACTCGTATTTGAATGCACACGCGCGTACTCGTTTTGGATTAGGCACGTGCATACTCGTTTTTGAATGCGCACACGCATACTCGTATTGGAATGCACACGCGCATACTAGTTTTGAAATAGGCACGTGCATACTCGTTTTTGACTGCGCACGCGTATACTCGTTTCGAATGCACACGCGCATACTAGGTTTTGAATGCACACGCCCATACTCGTTTTTGAATGAACACGCGCATACTCGTTTCGGAATACGCACGCGCATACTCGTTTTTGAATGCGCACGCGCATGCTCGTTTTGGAATGCGAAGCGCATACTCGTTTTTGAATGCGCACGCGCGTACTCGTTTTTGAATAGGCACACGCGTACTCGTTTTTGAATGCACACACGCGTACTTGTTTTGGAATAGGCAAGCGCATATTCGTTTTTCACTGCGCACGTGTATAATCGTTTCGGAATGCGCACGCGCATGCTCGTTTTTGAATAGGCACGCGCGTACTCGTTTTTTAATGCTCACGTGTACACTCGTTTTGAATGCGTACGCGTATACTCGTTTTTGAATGCACACGCGCATACTTGTTTTCGAATAGGCACGCGCATACTCGTTTTTGAATGCACACGCGCATACACGTTTTGAATGCACACGCGCATACTCGTTTCGAAATAGGCACGCGCATATTCGTTTGGGAAGGCACACGCGCATACTCGTTTTTGAATAGGCATGGGCGTACTCGTTTTTGAATGCGCACGCGCATACTTATTTTTGAATGCACACGCGCATACTCGTTTTTGAATGCGCACACGCATACTCGTATTTGATTGCGCACGCGCATACTCGTTTTGCAATAGGCACGTGCATACTCGTTTTTGAATGCGCACGCGCATACGCGTTTTTGAACAGGCACACGCGTACTCGTTTTTGAATGCGCACACGCATACTCGTTTTTGAATGCACACGCGCATACTCGTTTCGGAATACGCACGCGCATACTCGTTTTGGAATGCGCACGCATATACTCGTTTTGGAATAGGCACGTGCGTACTCGTTTTTGAATGCGAACGCACATACGCGTTTTTGAACATGCGCACGCGTACTCGTTTTTGAATGCGCACGCGCATACGCGTTTTTGAACATGCACACGCGTATACTCGTTTTGAATGCGCCCGCGCATACTCTTTTTCGAATAGGCATGCGCATACTCGTTTTTCAATGCGCACACACATACTCGTTCTTGAATGCACACGCGCATACTCGTTTTGAAATAGGCACGTGCATACTCGTTTTTGACTGCGCACGCGTATACTCGTTTTGAATGCACACGCGCATACTAGGTTTTGAATGCACACGCCCATACTCGTTTTTGAATGAACACGCGCATACTCGTTTCGGAATACGCACGCGCATACTCGTTTTTGAATGCGCACGCGCATGCTCGTTTAGGAATGCGAAGCGCATACTCGTTTTTGAATGCGCACGCGCGTACTCGTTTTTGAATTCGCACGCGCATATTCCTTTTGCAATAGGCACGTGCGTACTCGTTTTTGAATGCGCATGCACATACTCGTTTTTGAATAGGCACGCGCGTACTCGTTTTTGAATGCACACACGCGTACTTGTTTTGGAATACGCACGCGCATATTCGTTTTTCACTGTGCACGTGTATAATCGTTTCGGAATGCGCACGCGCATGCTCGTTTTTGAATAGGCACGCGCGTACTCGTTTTTTAATGCTCACGTGTACACTCGTTTTGAATGCGCACGCGTATACTCGTTTTTGAATGCACACGCGTACTCGTTTTTTAATGCGTACGCGTACACTCGTTTTGAATGCGCACGCGTATACTCGTTTTTGAATGCACACGCGCATACTCGTTTCGAAATAGGCACGCGCATACTCGTTTGGGAAGGCGCACGCGCATACTCGTTTTTGAATAGGCATGCGCGTACTCGTTTTGGAATGCGCACGCGCATACTTGTTTTTGAATGCACACGCGCATACTCGTTTTGGAATAGGCACGGCCATACTCGTTTTTGAATGCGCACACGCATACTCGTATTTGAATGCGCACACACATACTCGTATTTGATTGCGCACGCGCATACTCGTTTTGCAATAGTCACGTGCACATTCGTTTTTGAATGCGCACGCGCATACGCGTTTTTGAACAGGCACACGCGTACTCGTTTTTGAATGCACACACGCATACTCGTTTTGGAATGCACACGCGCATACTCGTTTTGGAATAGGCACGTGCGTAATCGTTTTTGAATGCGAAAGCGCATACGCATTTTTGAACATGCACACGCGTACTCATTTTCGATTGCACACGCGCGTACTCGTTTTGGAATAGGCACGTGCGTACTCGTTTTTGAATGCGAACGCGCATACGCGTTTTTGAACATGCACACGCGTACTCGTTTTTGAGTGCGCACGCGTAAACTCTTTTTGAATGCACACGCGCATACACGTTTTTGAACATGCACACGCGTACTCGTTTTTGAGTGCGCACGTGTAAACTCTTTTTGAATGCACACGCGCATACTCGTTTTTGAATAGGCACGCGCGTACTCGTTTTTGAATGCGCACGCGTATACTCGTTTCGGAATATGCACGCGCATACTCGTTTTTGAATGCGCACGCGTATACTCGTTTTGAATGCACACGCGCATACTCGTTTTTGAATAGGCACGCGTGTACTCGTTTTTGAATGCGCACGCGTATACTCGTTTTGGAATAGGCACGTGCGTACTCGTTTTTGAATGCGAACGCGCATACGCGTTTTTGAACATGCACACGCTTACTCGTTTTTGAATGCGCACGCGCATACGCGTTTTTGAACATGCACACGCGTACTCGTTTTTGAATGCGCACGCGCATACGCGTTTTTGAACATGCACACACGTACTCGTTTTTGAATGCGCACGCGTATACTCGTTTTGAATGCGCACGCGCATACTCGTTTTGAATAGGCACGCGCGTACTCGTTTTTGAATGCGCACGCGTATACTAGTTTCGGAATGCGCTCGCGGATACTCGTTTTCGAATAGGCGCGCGCATACTCGTTTTTGACTGCGCACACGCATACTCGTTTTTGAATGCACACGCGCATACTCGTTTCGGAATACGCACGCGCATACTTGTTTTGGAATGCGCACGCGCATATTCGTTTTGGAATAGGCACGTGCGTACTCGTTTTTGAAAGCGAACGCGCATACGCGTTTCTGAACATGCACACGCCTACTTGTTTATGAATGCGCACGGGTATACTCGTTTTCAATGCGCACGCGCATACTCTTTTTCGAATAGGCACGCGCATACGCGTTTTTCAATACACACACACATACTCGTTCTTGAATGCACACGCGCATACTCATTTCGGAATACGCACGCGCATACTCGTTTTGAATGCACACGCGCATACTCGTTTTTGAATAGGCATGCGCGTACTCGTTTTTGAATGCGCACGCGCATACTTGTTTTTGAATGCACACGCGCATACTCGTTTTGGACTAGGCACGCGCATACTCGTTTTTGAATGCGCACACGCATACTCGTATTTGATTGCGCACGCGCATACTCGTTTGCAATAGGCACGTGCATACTCGTTTTTGAATAGGCACGCGCGTACTCGTTTTTGATTGCGCACGCGCATACTCGTTTTTGAATGCACACGCGCATACTCGTTTTTGAATGGGCACGCGCGTACTCGTTTTTGAATGCGCACGCGCATACTCGTTTTTGAATGCACAAGCGCATACTCGGTTTGGAATAAGAACGCGCATACTCGTTTTTGAATGCGCACACGCATACTCGTATTTGAATGCACACGCGCGTACTCGTTTTGGATTAGGCACGTGCATACTCGTTTTTGAATGCGCACACGCATACTCGTATTGGAATGCACACGCGCATACTAGTTTTGAAATAGGCACGTGCATACTCGTTTTTGACTGCGCACGCGTATACTCGTTTCGAATGCACACGCGCATACTAGGTTTTGAATGCACACGCCCATACTCGTTTTTGAATGAACACGCGCATACTCGTTTCGGAATACGCACGCGCATACTCGTTTTTGAATGCGCACGCGCATGCTCGTTTTGGAATGCGAAGCGCATACTCGTTTTTGAATGCGCACGCGCGTACTCGTTTTTGAATAGGCACACGCGTACTCGTTTTTGAATGCACACACGCGTACTTGTTTTGGAATAGGCAAGCGCATATTCGTTTTTCACTGCGCACGTGTATAATCGTTTCGGAATGCGCACGCGCATGCTCGTTTTTGAATAGGCACGCGCGTACTCGTTTTTTAATGCTCACGTGTACACTCGTTTTGAATGCGTACGCGTATACTCGTTTTTGAATGCACACGCGCATACTTGTTTTCGAATAGGCACGCGCATACTCGTTTTTGAATGCACACGCGCATACACGTTTTGAATGCACACGCGCATACTCGTTTCGAAATAGGCACGCGCATATTCGTTTGGGAAGGCACACGCGCATACTCGTTTTTGAATAGGCATGGGCGTACTCGTTTTTGAATGCGCACGCGCATACTTATTTTTGAATGCACACGCGCATACTCGTTTTTGAATGCGCACACGCATACTCGTATTTGATTGCGCACGCGCATACTCGTTTTGCAATAGGCACGTGCATACTCGTTTTTGAATGCGCACGCGCATACGCGTTTTTGAACAGGCACACGCGTACTCGTTTTTGAATGCGCACACGCATACTCGTTTTTGAATGCACACGCGCATACTCGTTTCGGAATACGCACGCGCATACTCGTTTTGGAATGCGCACGCATATACTCGTTTTGGAATAGGCACGTGCGTACTCGTTTTTGAATGCGAACGCACATACGCGTTTTTGAACATGCGCACGCGTACTCGTTTTTGAATGCGCACGCGCATACGCGTTTTTGAACATGCACACGCGTATACTCGTTTTGAATGCGCCCGCGCATACTCTTTTTCGAATAGGCATGCGCATACTCGTTTTTCAATGCGCACACACATACTCGTTCTTGAATGCACACGCGCATACTCGTTTTGAAATAGGCACGTGCATACTCGTTTTTGACTGCGCACGCGTATACTCGTTTTGAATGCACACGCGCATACTAGGTTTTGAATGCACACGCCCATACTCGTTTTTGAATGAACACGCGCATACTCGTTTCGGAATACGCACGCGCATACTCGTTTTTGAATGCGCACGCGCATGCTCGTTTAGGAATGCGAAGCGCATACTCGTTTTTGAATGCGCACGCGCGTACTCGTTTTTGAATTCGCACGCGCATATTCCTTTTGCAATAGGCACGTGCGTACTCGTTTTTGAATGCGCATGCACATACTCGTTTTTGAATAGGCACGCGCGTACTCGTTTTTGAATGCACACACGCGTACTTGTTTTGGAATACGCACGCGCATATTCGTTTTTCACTGTGCACGTGTATAATCGTTTCGGAATGCGCACGCGCATGCTCGTTTTTGAATAGGCACGCGCGTACTCGTTTTTTAATGCTCACGTGTACACTCGTTTTTGAATGCGAACGCGCATACGCGTTTTTGAACATGCACACGCGTACTCGTTTTTGAGTGCGCACGCGTAAACTCTTTTTGAATGCACACGCGCATACGCGTTTTTGAACATGCACACGCGTACTCGTTTTTGAGTGCGCACGTGTAAACTCTTTTTGAATGCACACGCGCATACTCGTTTTTGAATAGGCACGCGCGTACTCGTTTTTGAATGCGCACGCGTATACTCGTTTCGGAATACGCACGCGCATACTCGTTTTTGAATGCGCACGCGTATACTCGTTTTGAATGCACACGCGCGTACTCGTTTTTGAATAGGCACGCGTGTACTCGTTTTTGAATGCGCACGCGTATACTCGTTTTGGAATAGGCACGTGCGTACTCGTTTTTGAATGCGAACGCGCATACGCGTTTTTGAACATGCACACGCTTACTCGTTTTTGAATGCGCACGCGCATACGCGTTTTTGAACATGAACACGCGTACTCGTTTTTGAATGCGCACGCGCATACGCGTTTTTGAACATGCACACACGTACTCGTTTTTGAATGCGCACGCGTATACTCGTTTTGAATGCGCACGCGCATACTCGTTTTGAATAGGCACGCGCGTACTTGTTTATGAATGCGCACGGGTATACTCGTTTTGAATGCGCACGCGCATACTCTTTTTCGAATAGGCACGCGCATACGCGTTTTTCAATGCGCACACGCATACTCGTTCTTGAATGCACACGCGCATACTCGTTTCGGAATACGCACGCGCATACTCGTTTTGAATGCACACGCGCATACTCGTTTTTGGATAGGCATGCGCGTACTCGTTTTTGAATGCGCACGCGTATACTCGTTTCGGAATTCGCACGCGCATACTCGTTTTCGAATAGGCACGCGCATACTTGTTTTTGAATGCGCACACGCATACTCGTTTTGAATGCACACGCGCATACTCGTTTTTGATAGCGCACGCGTACACTTGTTTTGAATGCGCACGCGTATACTCGTTTTTGAATGCCCACGCGCATACTCGTTTTCGAATAGGCACGCGCGTACTCGTTTTTGAACGCGAACGCTCATACGCGTTTTTGAACATGCACACGCGTACTCGTTTTTGAGTGCGCACGTGTAAACTCTTTTTGAATGCACACGCGCATACTCGTTTTTGAATAGGCACGCGCGTACTCGTTTTTGAATGCGCACGCGTATACTCGTTTCGAAATACGCACGCGCATACTCGTTTTTGAATGCGCACGCGTATACTCGTTTTGAATGCACACGCGCATACTCGTTTTTGAATAGGCACGCGTGTACTCGTTTTTGAATGCGCATGCGTATACTCGTTTCGGAATGTGCACGTGCATACTCGTTTTCGAATAGGCACGTGCATACTCGTTTTTGAATGCGCACACACATACTCGTTTTTGAATGCACACGCGCATACTCGTTTCAGAATACGCATGCGCATACTCGTTTTGGACTGCGCACGCGTATACACGATTTGGAATAGGCACGTGCGTACTCGTTTTTGAATGCGAACGCGCATACGCGTTTTTGAACATGCGCACGCTTACTCGTTTTTGAATGCGCACGCGCATACGCGTTTTTGAACATGCACACGCGTACTCGTTTTTGAATGCGCACGCGCATACGCGTTTTTGAACATGCACACGCGTACTCGTTTTTTGAATGCGCACGCGTATACTCGTTTCGGAATACGCACGCGCATACTCGTTTTGAATGCACACGCGCATACTCGTTTTTGAATAGGCATGCGCGTACTCGATTTTGATTGCGCACGCGCATAACTGTTTTTGAATGCGCACGCGCATACTCGTTTTGGAATAGGCACGCGCATACTCGTTTTTGAATGCGCACACGCATACTCGTAGTTGATTGCGCACGCGCATACTCGTTCTGCAATAGGCACGTGCATACTCGTTTTTGAATAGGCACGCGCGTACTCGTTTTTGATTGCGCACGCGCATACTCGTTTTTTAATGCACACGCGCATACTCGTTTTTGAATGGGCACGCGCGTACTCGTTTTTGAATGCGCACGCGCATACTCGTTTTTGAATGCACACGCGCATACTGGGTTTGGAATAGGCACGCGCATACTCGTTTTTGAATGCGCACACGCATACTCGTATTTGAATGCACACGCGCGTACTCGTTTTGGATTAGGCACGTGCATACTCGTTTTTGAATGCGCATACGCGTTTTTGAACATGCACACGCGTACTCGTTTTTGAATGCGCACGCGTATACTCATTTCGAAATACGCACGCGCATACTCCTTTTTGAATGCGCACGCGTATACTCGTTTTGAATGCACACGCGCATACTCGTTTTTGAATAGGCACGCGTATACTCGTTTTTGAAAGCACATGCGCGTACTCGTTTTGGAATAAGCACGTGCATACTCGTTTTTGAACGCGCACACGCATAATCGTTTTTGAATGCACACGCGCATACTCGTTTTGGAATGCGCACGCGTATACTCGTTTTTGAATAGGCACGCGCGTACTCGTTTTTGATTGCGCACGCGCATACTCGTTTTTGAATGCACACGCGCATACTCGTTTTTGAATGGGCACGCGCGTACTCGTTTTTGAATGCGCACGCACATACTCGTTTTTGAATGCACACGCGCATACTCGTTTTGGAATAGGCACGCGCATACTCGTTTTTGAATGCGCACACGCATACTCGTATTTGAATGCACACGCGCGTACTCGTTTTGGATTAGGCACGTGCATACTCGTTTTTGAATGCGCACACGCATACTCGTATTTGAATGCACACGCGCATACTCGTTTTGAAATATGAACGTGCATACTCGTTTTTGAATGCGCACGCGCATACGTGTTTTTGAACAGGCACACGCGTACTCGTTTTTGAATGCGCACGCGTATACACGTTTTCAATGCGCACGCGCATACTAGGCTTTGAATGCACACGCCCATACACGTTTTTGAATGCACACGCGCATACTCGTTTCGGAATATGCACGCGCATACTCGTTTTGGAATGCGCACGCGCATGCTCGCTTTGGAATGCGAAGCGCATACTCGTTTTTGAATGCGCACGCGCGTACTCGTTTTTGAATTCACACACGCATACTCCTTTTGGAATAGGCACGTGCGTACTCGTTTTTGAATGCACACGCACATACTCGTTTTTGAATAAGCACGCGCGTACTCGTTTTTGAATGCGCACACGCGTACTCGTTTTGAAATAGGCACGCGCGTACTCGTTTTTGACTGCGCACGTGTATAATCGTTTCGGAATGCGCACGCGCATGCTCGTTTTTGAATAGGCACGCGCGTACTCGTTTTTTTAGTGCGCACGCGTACACTCGTTTTGAATGCGCACGCGTATACTCGTTTTTGAATGCACACGTGCATACTCGTTTTCAAATAGGCACGCGCATACTCGTTTTTGAATGCGCACACGCATACTCGTATTGGAATGCACACGCGCATACTTGTTTTGAAATAGGCACGTGCATACTCGTTTTTGACTGCGCACGCGTATACTCGTTTTGAATCCACACGCGCATACTAGGTTTTGAATGCACACGCCCATACTCTTTTTTGAATGCACACGCGCATGCTCGTTTTGGAATGCGAAGCGCATACTCGTTTTTGAATGCGCACGCGCGTACTCGTTTTTCAATTCGCACGCGCACATTCCTTTTGGAATAGGCACGTGCGTACTCGTTTTTGAATGCGCACGCACATACTCGTTTTTGAATAGGCACTCGCGTACTCGTTTTTGAATGCACACACGCGTACTTGTTTTGGAATAGGCACGCGCATACTCGTTTTGGAATAGGCACGTGCGTACTGGTTTTTGAATGCGAACGCGCATACGCGTTTTTTAACATGCACACGCGTACTCGTTTTTGAATGCGCACGCGTATACTCGTTTCGGAATACGCACGCGCATACCCGTTTTGAATGCACACGCGCATACTCGTTTTTGAATAGGCATGCGCGTACTCGTTTTTGAATGCGCACGCGCATAACTGTTTTTGAATGCGCACGCGCATACTCGTTTTGGAATAGGCACGCGCATACTCGTTTTTGAATGCGCACACGCATACTCGTATTTGATTGCGCACGCGCATACTCGTTTTGCAATAGGCACGTGCATACTCGTTTTTGAATAGGCACGCGCGTACTCGTTTTTGATTGCGCACGCGCATACTCGTTTTTTAATGCACACGCGCATACTCGTTTTTGAATGGGCACGCGCGTACTCGTTTTTGAATGCGCACGCGCATACGCGTTTTTGAACATGCACACACGTACTCGTTTTTGAATGCGCACGCGTATACTCGTTTTGAATGCGCACGCGCATACTCGTTTTGAATAGGCACGCGCGTACTCGTTTTTGAATGCGCACGCGTATACTAGTTTCGGAATGCGCTCGCGGATACTCGTTTTCGAATAGGCGCGCGCATACTCGTTTTTGACTGCGCACACGCATACTCGTTTTTGAATGCACACGCGCATACTCGTTTCGGAATACGCACGCGCATACTTGTTTTGGAATGCGCACGCGCATATTCGTTTTGGAATAGGCACGTGCGTACTCGTTTTTGAAAGCGAACGCGCATACGCGTTTCTGAACATGCACACGCCTACTTGTTTATGAATGCGCACGGGTATACTCGTTTTCAATGCGCACGCGCATACTCTTTTTCGAATAGGCACGCGCATACGCGTTTTTCAATACACACACACATACTCGTTCTTGAATGCACACGCGCATACTCATTTCGGAATACGCACGCGCATACTCGTTTTGAATGCACACGCGCATACTCGTTTTTGAATAGGCATGCGCGTACTCGTTTTTGAATGCGCACGCGCATACTTGTTTTTGAATGCACACGCGCATACTCGTTTTGGACTAGGCACGCGCATACTCGTTTTTGAATGCGCACACGCATACTCGTATTTGATTGCGCACGCGCATACTCGTTTGCAATAGGCACGTGCATACTCGTTTTTGAATAGGCACGCGCGTACTCGTTTTTGATTGCGCACGCGCATACTCGTTTTTGAATGCACACGCGCATACTCGTTTTTGAATGGGCACGCGCGTACTCGTTTTTGAATGCGCACGCGCATACTCGTTTTTGAATGCACAAGCGCATACTCGGTTTGGAATAAGAACGCGCATACTCGTTTTTGAATGCGCACACGCATACTCGTATTTGAATGCACACGCGCGTACTCGTTTTGGATTAGGCACGTGCATACTCGTTTTTGAATGCGCACACGCATACTCGTATTGGAATGCACACGCGCATACTAGTTTTGAAATAGGCACGTGCATACTCGTTTTTGACTGCGCACGCGTATACTCGTTTCGAATGCACACGCGCATACTAGGTTTTGAATGCACACGCCCATACTCGTTTTTGAATGAACACGCGCATACTCGTTTCGGAATACGCACGCGCATACTCGTTTTTGAATGCGCACGCGCATGCTCGTTTTGGAATGCGAAGCGCATACTCGTTTTTGAATGCGCACGCGCGTACTCGTTTTTGAATAGGCACACGCGTACTCGTTTTTGAATGCACACACGCGTACTTGTTTTGGAATAGGCACGCGCATATTCGTTTTTCACTGCGCACGTGTATAATCGTTTCGGAATGCGCACGCGCATGCTCGTTTTTGAATAGGCACGCGCGTACTCGTTTTTTAATGCTCACGTGTACACTCGTTTTGAATGCGTACGCGTATACTCGTTTTTGAATGCACACGCGCATACTTGTTTTCGAATAGGCACGCGCATACTCGTTTTTGAATGCACACGCGCATACACGTTTTGAATGCACACGCGCATACTCGTTTCGAAATAGGCACGCGCATATTCGTTTGGGAAGGCACACGCGCATACTCGTTTTTGAATAGGCATGGGCGTACTCGTTTTTGAATGCGCACGCGCATACTTATTTTTGAATGCACACGCGCATACTCGTTTTTGAATGCGCACACGCATACTCGTATTTGATTGCGCACGCGCATACTCGTTTTGCAATAGGCACGTGCATACTCGTTTTTGAATGCGCACGCGCATACGCGTTTTTGAACAGGCACACGCGTACTCGTTTTTGAATGCGCACACGCATACTCGTTTTTGAATGCACACGCGCATACTCGTTTCGGAATACGCACGCGCATACTCGTTTTGGAATGCGCACGCATATACTCGTTTTGGAATAGGCACGTGCGTACTCGTTTTTGAATGCGAACGCACATACGCGTTTTTGAACATGCGCACGCGTACTCGTTTTTGAATGCGCACGCGCATACGCGTTTTTGAACATGCACACGCGTATACTCGTTTTGAATGCGCCCGCGCATACTCTTTTTCGAATAGGCATGCGCATACTCGTTTTTCAATGCGCACACACATACTCGTTCTTGAATGCACACGCGCATACTCGTTTTGAAATAGGCACGTGCATACTCGTTTTTGACTGCGCACGCGTATACTCGTTTTGAATGCACACGCGCATACTAGGTTTTGAATGCACACGCCCATACTCGTTTTTGAATGAACACGCGCATACTCGTTTCGGAATACGCACGCGCATACTCGTTTTTGAATGCGCACGCGCATGCTCGTTTAGGAATGCGAAGCGCATACTCGTTTTTGAATGCGCACGCGCGTACTCGTTTTTGAATTCGCACGCGCATATTCCTTTTGCAATAGGCACGTGCGTACTCGTTTTTGAATGCGCATGCACATACTCGTTTTTGAATAGGCACGCGCGTACTCGTTTTTGAATGCACACACGCGTACTTGTTTTGGAATACGCACGCGCATATTCGTTTTTCACTGTGCACGTGTATAATCGTTTCGGAATGCGCACGCGCATGCTCGTTTTTGAATAGGCACGCGCGTACTCGTTTTTTAATGCTCACGTGTACACTCGTTTTTGAATGCGAACGCGCATACGCGTTTTTGAACATGCACACGCGTACTCGTTTTTGAGTGCGCACGCGTAAACTCTTTTTGAATGCACACGCGCATACGCGTTTTTGAACATGCACACGCGTACTCGTTTTTGAGTGCGCACGTGTAAACTCTTTTTGAATGCACACGCGCATACTCGTTTTTGAATAGGCACGCGCGTACTCGTTTTTGAATGCGCACGCGTATACTCGTTTCGGAATACGCACGCGCATACTCGTTTTTGAATGCGCACGCGTATACTCGTTTTGAATGCACACGCGCGTACTCGTTTTTGAATAGGCACGCGTGTACTCGTTTTTGAATGCGCACGCGTATACTCGTTTTGGAATAGGCACGTGCGTACTCGTTTTTGAATGCGAACGCGCATACGCGTTTTTGAACATGCACACGCTTACTCGTTTTTGAATGCGCACGCGCATACGCGTTTTTGAACATGAACACGCGTACTCGTTTTTGAATGCGCACGCGCATACGCGTTTTTGAACATGCACACACGTACTCGTTTTTGAATGCGCACGCGTATACTCGTTTTGAATGCGCACGCGCATACTCGTTTTGAATAGGCACGCGCGTACTTGTTTATGAATGCGCACGGGTATACTCGTTTTGAATGCGCACGCGCATACTCTTTTTCGAATAGGCACGCGCATACGCGTTTTTCAATGCGCACACGCATACTCGTTCTTGAATGCACACGCGCATACTCGTTTCGGAATACGCACGCGCATACTCGTTTTGAATGCACACGCGCATACTCGTTTTTGGATAGGCATGCGCGTACTCGTTTTTGAATGCGCACGCGTATACTCGTTTCGGAATTCGCACGCGCATACTCGTTTTCGAATAGGCACGCGCATACTTGTTTTTGAATGCGCACACGCATACTCGTTTTGAATGCACACGCGCATACTCGTTTTTGATAGCGCACGCGTACACTTGTTTTGAATGCGCACGCGTATACTCGTTTTTGAATGCCCACGCGCATACTCGTTTTCGAATAGGCACGCGCGTACTCGTTTTTGAACGCGAACGCTCATACGCGTTTTTGAACATGCACACGCGTACTCGTTTTTGAGTGCGCACGTGTAAACTCTTTTTGAATGCACACGCGCATACTCGTTTTTGAATAGGCACGCGCGTACTCGTTTTTGAATGCGCACGCGTATACTCGTTTCGAAATACGCACGCGCATACTCGTTTTTGAATGCGCACGCGTATACTCGTTTTGAATGCACACGCGCATACTCGTTTTTGAATAGGCACGCGTGTACTCGTTTTTGAATGCGCATGCGTATACTCGTTTCGGAATGTGCACGTGCATACTCGTTTTCGAATAGGCACGTGCATACTCGTTTTTGAATGCGCACACACATACTCGTTTTTGAATGCACACGCGCATACTCGTTTCAGAATACGCATGCGCATACTCGTTTTGGACTGCGCACGCGTATACACGATTTGGAATAGGCACGTGCGTACTCGTTTTTGAATGCGAACGCGCATACGCGTTTTTGAACATGCGCACGCTTACTCGTTTTTGAATGCGCACGCGCATAACTGTTTTTGAATGCGCACGCGCATACTCGTTTTGGAATAGGCACGCGCATACTCGTTTTTGAATGCGCACACGCATACTCGTAGTTGATTGCGCACGCGCATACTCGTTCTGCAATAGGCACGTGCATACTCGTTTTTGAATAGGCACGCGCGTACTCGTTTTTGATTGCGCACGCGCATACTCGTTTTTTAATGCACACGCGCATACTCGTTTTTGAATGGGCACGCGCGTACTCGTTTTTGAATGCGCACGCGCATACTCGTTTTTGAATGCACACGCGCATACTGGGTTTGGAATAGGCACGCGCATACTCGTTTTTGAATGCGCACACGCATACTCGTATTTGAATGCACACGCGCGTACTCGTTTTGGATTAGGCACGTGCATACTCGTTTTTGAATGCGCATACGCGTTTTTGAACATGCACACGCGTACTCGTTTTTGAATGCGCACGCGTATACTCATTTCGAAATACGCACGCGCATACTCCTTTTTGAATGCGCACGCGTATACTCGTTTTGAATGCACACGCGCATACTCGTTTTTGAATAGGCACGCGTATACTCGTTTTTGAAAGCACATGCGCGTACTCGTTTTGGAATAAGCACGTGCATACTCGTTTTTGAACGCGCACACGCATAATCGTTTTTGAATGCACACGCGCATACTCGTTTTGGAATGCGCACGCGTATACTCGTTTTTGAATAGGCACGCGCGTACTCGTTTTTGATTGCGCACGCGCATACTCGTTTTTGAATGCACACGCGCATACTCGTTTTTGAATGGGCACGCGCGTACTCGTTTTTGAATGCGCACGCACATACTCGTTTTTGAATGCACACGCGCATACTCGTTTTGGAATAGGCACGCGCATACTCGTTTTTGAATGCGCACACGCATACTCGTATTTGAATGCACACGCGCGTACTCGTTTTGGATTAGGCACGTGCATACTCGTTTTTGAATGCGCACACGCATACTCGTATTTGAATGCACACGCGCATACTCGTTTTGAAATATGAACGTGCATACTCGTTTTTGAATGCGCACGCGCATACGTGTTTTTGAACAGGCACACGCGTACTCGTTTTTGAATGCGCACGCGTATACACGTTTTCAATGCGCACGCGCATACTAGGCTTTGAATGCACACGCCCATACACGTTTTTGAATGCACACGCGCATACTCGTTTCGGAATATGCACGCGCATACTCGTTTTGGAATGCGCACGCGCATGCTCGCTTTGGAATGCGAAGCGCATACTCGTTTTTGAATGCGCACGCGCGTACTCGTTTTTGAATTCACACACGCATACTCCTTTTGGAATAGGCACGTGCGTACTCGTTTTTGAATGCACACGCACATACTCGTTTTTGAATAAGCACGCGCGTACTCGTTTTTGAATGCGCACACGCGTACTCGTTTTGAAATAGGCACGCGCGTACTCGTTTTTGACTGCGCACGTGTATAATCGTTTCGGAATGCGCACGCGCATGCTCGTTTTTGAATAGGCACGCGCGTACTCGTTTTTTTAGTGCGCACGCGTACACTCGTTTTGAATGCGCACGCGTATACTCGTTTTTGAATGCACACGTGCATACTCGTTTTCAAATAGGCACGCGCATACTCGTTTTTGAATGCGCACACGCATACTCGTATTTGAATGCGCACACGCATACTCGTATTTGATTGCGCACGCGCATACTCGTTTTGCAATAGGCACGTGCATACTCATTTTTGAATGCGCACGCGCATACGCGTTTTTGAACAGGCACACGCGTACTCGTTTTTGAATGCACACACGCATACTCGTTTTTTAATGCACACGCGCCTACTCGTTTCGGAATACGCACGCGCATACTCGTTTTGGAATGCACAGGCGCATACTCGTTTTGGAATAGGCACGTGCGTACTGGTTTTTGAATGCGAACGCGCATACGCGTTTTTTAACATGCACACGCGTACTCGTTTTTGAATGCGCACGCGTATACTCGTTTCGGAATACGCACGCGCATACCCGTTTTGAATGCACACGCGCATACTCGTTTTTGAATAGGCATGCGCGTACTCGTTTTTGAATGCGCACGCGCATAACTGTTTTTGAATGCGCACGCGCATACTCGTTTTGGAATAGGCACGCGCATACTCGTTTTTGAATGCGCACACGCATACTCGTATTTGATTGCGCACGCGCATACTCGTTTTGCAATAGGCACGTGCATACTCGTTTTTGAATAGGCACGCGCGTACTCGTTTTTGATTGCGCACGCGCATTCTCGTTTTTTAATGCACACGCGCATACTCGTTTTTGAATGGGCACGCGCGTACTCGTTTTTGAATGCGCACGCGCATACTCGTTTTTGAATGCACACGCGCATACTGGGTTTGGAATAGGCACGCGCATACTCGTTTTTGAATGCGCACACGCATACTTGTATTTGAATGCACACGCGCGTACTCGTTTTTGAATGGGCACGCGCGTACTCGTTTTTGAATGCGCACGCGCATACTCGTTTTTGAATGCACACGCGCATACTGGGTTTGGAATAGGCACGCGCATACTCGTTTTTGAATGCGCACACGCATACTCGTATTTGAATGCACACGCGCGTACTCGTTTTGGATTAGGCACGTGCATACTCGTTTTTGAATGCGCATACGCGTTTTTGAACATGCACACGCGTACTCGTTTTTGAATGCGCACGCGTATACTCATTTCGAAATACGCACGCGCATACTCCTTTTTGAATGCGCACGCGTATACTCGTTTTGAATGCACACGCGCATACTCGTTTTTGAATAGGCACGCGTGCACTCGTTTTTGAATGCGCACGCGTATACTCGTTTTTGAAAGCACATGCGCATACTCGTTTTGGAATAAGCACGTGCATACTCGTTTTTGAACGCGCACACGCATACTCGTTTTTGAATGCGCACACGCATACTCGTATTGGAATGCACACGCGCATACTTGTTTTGAAATAGGCACGTGCATACTCGTTTTTGACTGCGCACGCGTATACTCGTTTTGAATCCACACGCGCATACTAGGTTTTGAATGCACACGCCCATACTCTTTTTTGAATGCACACGCGCATGCTCGTTTTGGAATGCGAAGCGCATACTCGTTTTTGAATGCGCACGCGCGTACTCGTTTTTCAATTCGCACGCGCACATTCCTTTTGGAATAGGCACGTGCGTACTCGTTTTTGAATGCGCACGCACATACTCGTTTTTGAATAGGCACTCGCGTACTCGTTTTTGAATGCACACACGCGTACTTGTTTTGGAATAGGCACGCGCATACTCGTTTTTCACTGCGCACGTGTATAATCGTTTCGGAATGCGCACGCGCATGCTTGTTTTTGAATAGGCACGCGCGTACTCGTTTTTTAATGCGTACGCGTACACTCGTTTTGAATGCGCACGCGTATACTCGTTTTTGAATGCACACGCGCATACTCGTTTCGAAATAGGCACGCGCATACTCGTTTGGGAAGGCGCACGCGCATACTCGTTTTTGAATAGGCATGCGCGTACTCGTTTTGGAATGCGCACGCGCATACTTGTTTTTGAATGCACACGCGCATACTCGTTTTGGAATAGGCACGCCCATACTCGTTTTTGAATGCGCACACGCATACTCGTATTTGAATGCGCACACACATACTCGTATTTGATTGCGCACGCGCATACTCGTTTTGCAATAGTCACGTGCACATTCGTTTTTGAATGCGCACGCGCATACGCGTTTTTGAACAGGCACACGCGTACTCGTTTTTGAATGCACACACGCATACTCGTTTTGGAATGCACACGCGCATACTCGTTTTGGAATAGGCACGTGCGTAATCGTTTTTGAATGCGAAAGCGCATACGCATTTTTGAACATGCACACGCGTACTCATTTTCGATTGCACACGCGCGTACTCGTTTTGGAATAGGCACGTGCGTACTCGTTTTTGAATGCGAACGCGCATACGCGTTTTTGAACATGCACACGCGTACTCGTTTTTGAGTGCGCACGCGTAAACTCTTTTTGAATGCACACGCGCATACGCGTTTTTGAACATGCACACGCGTACTCGTTTTTGAGTGCGCACGTGTAAACTCTTTTTGAATGCACACGCGCATACTCGTTTTTGAATAGGCACGCGCGTACTCGTTTTTGAATGCGCACGCGTATACTCGTTTCGGAATACGCACGCGCATACTCGTTTTTGAATGCGCACGCGTATACTCGTTTTGAATGCACACGCGCATACTCGTTTTTGAATAGGCACGCGTGTACTCGTTTTTGAATGCGCACGCGTATACTCGTTTTGGAATAGGCACGTGCGTACTCGTTTTTGAATGCGAACGCGCATACGCGTTTTTGAACATGCACACGCTTACTCGTTTTTGAATGCGCACGCGCATACGCGTTTTTGAACATGCACACGCGTACTCGTTTTTGAATGCGCACGCGCATACGCGTTTTTGAACATGCACACACGTACTCGTTTTTGAATGCGCACGCGTATACTCGTTTTGAATGCGCACGCGCATACTCGTTTTGAATAGGCACGCGCGTACTCGTTTTTGAATGCGCACGCGTATACTAGTTTCGGAATGCGCTCGCGGATACTCGTTTTCGAATAGGCGCGCGCATACTCGTTTTTGACTGCGCACACGCATACTCGTTTTTGAATGCACACGCGCATACTCGTTTCGGAATACGCACGCGCATACTTGTTTTGGAATGCGCACGCGCATATTCGTTTTGGAATAGGCACGTGCGTACTCGTTTTTGAAAGCGAACGCGCATACGCGTTTCTGAACATGCACACGCCTACTTGTTTATGAATGCGCACGGGTATACTCGTTTTCAATGCGCACGCGCATACTCTTTTTCGAATAGGCACGCGCATACGCGTTTTTCAATACACACACACATACTCGTTCTTGAATGCACACGCGCATACTCATTTCGGAATACGCACGCGCATACTCGTTTTGAATGCACACGCGCATACTCGTTTTTGAATAGGCATGCGCGTACTCGTTTTTGAATGCGCACGCGCATAATTGTTTTTGAAATGCACACGCGCATACTCGTTTTGGACTAGGCACGCGCATACTCGTTTTTGAATGCGCACACGCATACTCGTATTTGATTGCGCACGCGCATACTCGTTTGCAATAGGCACGTGCATACTCGTTTTTGAATAGGCACGCGCGTACTCGTTTTTGATTGCGCACGCGCATACTCGTTTTTGAATGCACACGCGCATACTCGTTTTTGAATGGGCACGCGCGTACTCGTTTTTGAATGCGCACGCGCATACTCGTTTTTGAATGCACAAGCGCATACTCGGTTTGGAATAAGAACGCGCATACTCGTTTTTGAATGCGCACACGCATACTCGTATTTGAATGCACACGCGCGTACTCGTTTTGGATTAGGCACGTGCATACTCGTTTTTGAATGCGCACACGCATACTCGTATTGGAATGCACACGCGCATACTAGTTTTGAAATAGGCACGTGCATACTCGTTTTTGACTGCGCACGCGTATACTCGTTTCGAATGCACACGCGCATACTAGGTTTTGAATGCACACGCCCATACTCGTTTTTGAATGAACACGCGCATACTCGTTTCGGAATACGCACGCGCATACTCGTTTTTGAATGCGCACGCGCATGCTCGTTTTGGAATGCGAAGCGCATACTCGTTTTTGAATGCGCACGCGCGTACTCGTTTTTGAATAGGCACACGCGTACTCATTTTTGAATGCACACACGCGTACTTGTTTTGGAATAGGCACGCGCATATTCGTTTTTCACTGCGCACGTGTATAATCGTTTCGGAATGCGCACGCGCATGCTCGTTTTTGAATAGGCACGCGCGTACTCGTTTTTAATGCTCACGTGTACACTCGTTTTGAATGCGCACGCGTATACTCGTTTTTGAATGCACACGCGCATACTTGTTTTCGAATAGGCACGCGCATACTCGTTTTTGAATGCACACGCGCATACACGTTTTGAATGCACACGCGCATACTCGTTTCGAAATAGGCACGCGCATATTCGTTTGGGAAGGCACACGCGCATACTCGTTTTTGAATAGGCATGGGCGTACTCGTTTTTGAATGCGCACGCGCATACTTATTTTTGAATGCACCCGCGCATACTCGTTTTTGAATGCGCACACGCATACTCGTATTTGATTGCGCACGCGCATACTCGTTTTGCAATAGGCACGTGCATACTCGTTTTTGAATGCGCACGCGCATACGCGTTTTTGAACAGGCACACGCGTACTCGTTTTTGAATGCGCACACGCATACTCGTTTTTGAATGCACACGCGCATACTCGTTTCGGAATACGCACGCGCATACTCGTTTTGGAATGCGCACGCATATACTCGTTTTGGAATAGGCACGTGCGTACTCGTTTTTGAATGCGAACGCACATACGCGTTTTTGAACATGCGCACGCGTACTCGTTTTTGAATGCGCACGCGCATACGCGTTTTTGAACATGCACACGCGTATACTCGTTTTGAATGCGCCCGCGCATACTCTTTTTCGAATAGGCATGCGCATACTCGTTTTTCAATGCGCACACACATACTCGTTCTTGAATGCACACGCGCATACTCGTTTTGAAATAGGCACGTGCATACTCGTTTTTGACTGCGCACGCGTATACTCGTTTTGAATGCACACGCGCATACTAGGTTTTGAATGCACACGCCCATACTCGTTTTTGAATGAACACGCGCATACTCGTTTCGGAATACGCACGCGCATACTCGTTTTTGAATGCGCACGCGCATGCTCGTTTAGGAATGCGAAGCGCATACTCGTTTTTGAATGCGCACGCGCGTACTCGTTTTTGAATTCGCACGCGCATATTCCTTTTGCAATAGGCACGTGCGTACTCGTTTTTGAATGCGCATGCACATACTCGTTTTTGAATAGGCACGCGCGTACTCGTTTTTGAATGCACACACGCGTACTTGTTTTGGAATACGCACGCGCATATTCGTTTTTCACTGTGCACGTGTATAATCGTTTCGGAATGCGCACGCGCATGCTCGTTTTTGAATAGGCACGCGCGTACTCGTTTTTTAATGCTCACGTGTACACTCGTTTTGAATGCGCACGCGTATACTCGTTTTTGAATGCACACGCGTACTCGTTTTTTAATGCGTACGCGTACACTCGTTTTGAATGCGCACGCGTATACTCGTTTTTGAATGCACACGCGCATACTCGTTTCGAAATAGGCACGCGCATACTCGTTTGGGAAGGCGCACGCGCATACTCGTTTTTGAATAGGCATGCGCGTACTCGTTTTGGAATGCGCACGCGCATACTTGTTTTTGAATGCACACGCGCATACTCGTTTTGGAATAGGCACGCCCATACTCGTTTTTGAATGCGCACACGCATACTCGTATTTGAATGCGCACACACATACTCGTATTTGATTGCGCACGCGCATACTCGTTTTGCAATAGTCATGTGCACATTCGTTTTTGAATGCGCACGCGCATACGCGTTTTTGAACAGGCACACGCGTACTCGTTTTTGAATGCACACACGCATACTCGTTTTGGAATGCACACGCGCATACTCGTTTTGGAATAGGCACGTGCGTAATCGTTTTTGAATGCGAAAGCGCATACGCATTTTTGAACATGCACACGCGTACTCATTTTCGATTGCACACGCGCGTACTCGTTTTGGAATAGGCACGTGCGTACTCGTTTTTGAATGCGAACGCGCATACGCGTTTTTGAACATGCACACGCGTACTCGTTTTTGAGTGCGCACGCGTAAACTCTTTTTGAATGCACACGCGCATACGCGTTTTTGAACATGCACACGCGTACTCGTTTTTGAGTGCGCACGTGTAAACTCTTTTTGAATGCACACGCGCATACTCGTTTTTGAATAGGCACGCGCGTACTCGTTTTTGAATGCGCACGCGTATACTCGTTTCGGAATACGCACGCGCATACTCGTTTTTGAATGCGCACGCGTATACTCGTTTTGAATGCACACGCGCATACTCGTTTTTGAATAGGCACGCGTGTACTCGTTTTTGAATGCGCACGCGTATACTCGTTTTGGAATAGGCACGTGCGTACTCGTTTTTGAATGCGAACGCGCATACGCGTTTTTGAACATGCACACGCTTACTCGTTTTTGAATGCGCACGCGCATACGCGTTTTTGAACATGCACACGCGTACTCGTTTTTGAATGCGCACGCGCATACGCGTTTTTGAACATGCACACACGTACTCGTTTTTGAATGCGCACGCGTATACTCGTTTTGAATGCGCACGCGCATACTCGTTTTGAATAGGCACGCGCGTACTCGTTTTTGAATGCGCACGCGTATACTAGTTTCGGAATGCGCTCGCGGATACTCGTTTTCGAATAGGCGCGCGCATACTCGTTTTTGACTGCGCACACGCATACTCGTTTTTGAATGCACACGCGCATACTCGTTTTGGAATACGCACGCGCATACTTGTTTTGGAATGCGCACGCGCATATTCGTTTTGGAATAGGCACGTGCGTACTCGTTTTTGAAAGCGAACGCGCATACGCGTTTCTGAACATGCACACGCCTACTTGTTTATGAATGCGCACGGGTATACTCGTTTTCAATGCGCACGCGCATACTCTTTTTCGAATAGGCACGCGCATACGCGTTTTTCAATACACACACACATACTCGTTCTTGAATGCACACGCGCATACTCATTTCGGAATACGCACGCGCATACTCGTTTTGAATGCACACGCGCATACTCGTTTTTGAATAGGCATGCGCGTACTCGTTTTTGAATGCGCACGCGCATAATTGTTTTTGAATGCACACGCGCATACTCGTTTTGGACTAGGCACGCGCATACTCGTTTTTGAATGCGCACACGCATACTCGTATTTGATTGCGCACGCGCATACTCGTTTGCAATAGGCACGTGCATACTCGTTTTTGAATAGGCACGCGCGTACTCGTTTTTGATTGCGCACGCGCATACTCGTTTTTGAATGCACACGCGCATACTCGTTTTTGAATGGGCACGCGCGTACTCGTTTTTGAATGCGCACGCGCATACTCGTTTTTGAATGCACAAGCGCATACTCGGTTTGGAATAAGAACGCGCATACTCGTTTTTGAATGCGCACACGCATACTCGTATTTGAATGCACACGCGCGTACTCGTTTTGGATTAGGCACGTGCATACTCGTTTTTGAATGCGCACACGCATACTCGTATTGGAATGCACACGCGCATACTAGTTTTGAAATAGGCACGTGCATACTCGTTTTTGACTGCGCACGCGTATACTCGTTTCGAATGCACACGCGCATACTAGGTTTTGAATGCACACGCCCATACTCGTTTTTGAATGAACACGCGCATACTCGTTTCGGAATACGCACGCGCATACTCGTTTTTGAATGCGCACGCGCATGCTCGTTTTGGAATGCGAAGCGCATACTCGTTTTTGAATGCGCACGCGCGTACTCGTTTTTGAATAGGCACACGCGTACTCGTTTTTGAATGCACACACGCGTACTTGTTTTGGAATAGGCACGCGCATATTCGTTTTTCACTGCGCACGTGTATAATCGTTTCGGAATGCGCACGCGCATGCTCGTTTTTGAATAGGCACGCGCGTACTCGTTTTTTAATGCTCACGTGTACACTCGTTTTGAATGCGCACGCGTATACTCGTTTTTGAATGCACACGCGCATACTTGTTTTCGAATAGGCACGCGCATACTCGTTTTTGAATGCACACGCGCATACACGTTTTGAATGCACACGCGCATACTCGTTTCGAAATAGGCACGCGCATATTCGTTTGGGAAGGCACACGCGCATACTCGTTTTTGAATAGGCATGGGCGTACTCGTTTTTGAATGCGCACGCGCATACTTATTTTTGAATGCACACGCGCATACTCGTTTTTGAATGCGCACACGCATACTCGTATTTGATTGCGCACGCGCATACTCGTTTTGCAATAGGCACGTGCATACTCGTTTTTGAATGCGCACGCGCATACGCGTTTTTGAACAGGCACACGCGTACTCGTTTTTGAATGCGCACACGCCTACTCGTTTTTGAATGCACACGCGCATACTCGTTTCGGAATACGCACGCGCATACTCGTTTTGGAATGCGCACGCATATACTCGTTTTGGAATAGGCACGTGCGTACTCGTTTTTGAATGCGAACGCACATACGCGTTTTTGAACATGCGCACGCGTACTCGTTTTTGAATGCGCACGCGCATACGCGTTTTTGAACATGCACACGCGTATACTCGTTTTGAATGCGCCCGCGCATACTCTTTTTCGAATAGGCATGCGCATACTCGTTTTTCAATGCGCACACACATACTCGTTCTTGAATGCACACGCGCATACTCGTTTTGAAATAGGCACGTGCATACTCGTTTTTGACTGCGCACGCGTATACTCGTTTTGAATGCACACGCGCATACTAGGTTTTGAATGCACACGCCCATACTCGTTTTTGAATGAACACGCGCATACTCGTTTCGGAATACGCACGCGCATACTCGTTTTTGAATGCGCACGCGCATGCTCGTTTAGGAATGCGAAGCGCATACTCGTTTTTGAATGCGCACGCGCGTACTCGTTTTTGAATTCGCACGCGCATATTCCTTTTGCAATAGGCACGTGCGTACTCGTTTATGAATGCGCATGCACATACTCGTTTTTGAATACGCACGCGCGTACTCGTTTTTGAATGCACACACGCGTACTTGTTTTGGAATACGCACGCGCATATTCGTTTTTCACTGTGCACGTGTATAATCGTTTCGGAATGCGCACGCGCATGCTCGTTTTTGAATAGGCACGCGCGTACTCGTTTTTTAATGCTCACGTGTACACTCGTTTTGAATGCGCACGCGTATACTCGTTTTTGAATGCACACGCGCATACTCGTTTTCGAATAGGCACTCGCATACTCGTTTTTGAATGCACACGCGCATACACGTTTTTGAATGCACACGCGCATACTCGTTTAGAAATAGGCACGCGCATACTCGTTTGGGAAGGCACACGCGCATACTCGTTTTTGAATAGGCATGGGCGTACTCTTTTTTGAATGCGCACGAGCATACTTGTTTTTGAATGCACACGCGCATACTCGTTTTTGAATGCGCACACGCATATTCGTATTTTTTTGCGCACGCGCATACTCGTTTTGCAATAGGCACGTGCATACTCGTTTTTGAATGCGCACGCGCATACGCGTTTTTGAACAGGCACACGCGTACTCGTTTTTGAATGCGCACACGCATACTCGTTTTTGAATGCACACGCGCATACTCGTTTCGGAATACGCACGCGCATACTCGTTTTGGAATGCGCACGCGTATACTCGTTTTGGAATAGGCACCTGCGTACTCGTTTTTGAACGCGAACGCATATACGCGTTTTTGAACATGCGCACGCGTACTCGTTTTTGAATGCGCACGCGCATACGCGTTTTTGAACATGCACACGCGTACTCATTTTCGATTGCACACGCGCGTACTCGTTTTGGAATAGGCACGTGCGTACTCGTTTTTGAATGCGAACGCGCATACGCGTTTTTGAACATGCACACGCGTACTCGTTTTTGAGTGCGCACGCGTAAACTCTTTTTGAATGCACACGCGCATACGCGTTTTTGAACATGCACACGCGTACTCGTTTTTGAGTGCGCACGTGTAAACTCTTTTTGAATGCACACGCGCATACTCGTTTTTGAATAGGCACGCGCGTACTCGTTTTTGAATGCGCACGCGTATACTCGTTTCGGAATACGCACGCGCATACTCGTTTTTGAATAGGCACGCGTGTACTCGTTTTTGAATGCGCACGCGTATACTCGTTTTGGAATAGGCACGTGCGTACTCGTTTTTGAATGCGAACGCGCATACGCGTTTTTGAACATGCACACGCTTACTCGTTTTTGAATGCGCACGCGCATACGCGTTTTTGAACATGCACACGCGTACTCGTTTTTGAATGCGCACGCGCATACGCGTTTTTGAACATGCACACACGTACTCGTTTTTGAATGCGCACGCGTATACTCGTTTTGAATGCGCACGCGCATACTCGTTTTGAATAGGCACGCGCGTACTCGTTTTTGAATGCGCACGCGTATACTAGTTTCGGAATGCGCTCGCGGATACTCGTTTTCGAATAGGCGCGCGCATACTCGTTTTTGACTGCGCACACGCATACTCGTTTTTGAATGCACACGCGCATACTCGTTTCGGAATACGCACGCGCATACTTGTTTTGGAATGCGCACGCGCATATTCGTTTTGGAATAGGCACGTGCGTACTCGTTTTTGAAAGCGAACGCGCATACGCGTTTCTGAACATGCACACGCCTACTTGTTTATGAATGCGCACGGTTATACTCGTTTTCAATGCGCACGCGCATACTCTTTTTCGAATAGGCACGCGCATACGCGTTTTTCAATACACACACACATACTCGTTCTTGAATGCACACGCGCATACTCATTTCGGAATACGCACGCGCATACTCGTTTTGAATGCACACGCGCATACTCGTTTTTGAATAGGCATGCGCGTACTCGTTTTTGAATGCGCACGCGCATAATTGTTTTTGAATGCACACGCGCATACTCGTTTTGGACTAGGCACGCGCATACTCGTTTTTGAATGCGCACACGCATACTCGTATTTGATTGCGCACGCGCATACTCGTTTGCAATAGGCACGTGCATACTCGTTTTTGAATAGGCACGCGCGTACTCGTTTTTGATTGCGCACGCGCATACTCGTTTTTGAATGCACACGCGCATACTCGTTTTTGAATGGGCACGCGCGTACTCGTTTTTGAATGCGCACGCGCATACTCGTTTTTGAATGCACAAGCGCATACTCGGTTTGGAATAAGAACGCGCATACTCGTTTTTGAATGCGCACACGCATACTCGTATTTGAATGCACACGCGCGTACTCGTTTTTGATTAGGCACGTGCATACTCGTTTTTGAATGCGCACACGCATACTCGTATTGGAATGCACACGCGCATACTAGTTTTGAAATAGGCACGTGCATACTCGTTTTTGACTGCGCACGCGTATACTCGTTTCGAATGCACACGCGCATACTAGGTTTTGAATGCACACGCCCATACTCGTTTTTGAATGAACACGCGCATACTCGTTTCGGAATACGCACGCGCATACTCGTTTTTGAACGCACGCGCATGCTCGTTTTGGAATGCGAAGCGCATACTCGTTTTTGAATGCGCACGCGCGTACTCGTTTTTGAATAGGCACACGCGTACTCGTTTTTGAATGCACACACGCGTACTTGTTTTGGAATAGGCACGCGCATATTCGTTTTTCACTGCGCACGTGTATAATCGTTTCGGAATGCGCACGCGCATGCTCGTTTTTGAATAGGCACGCGCGTACTCGTTTTTTAATGCTCACGTGTACACTCGTTTTGAATGCGCACGCGTATACTCGTTTTTGAATGCACACGCGCATACTTGTTTTCGAATAGGCACGCGCATACTCGTTTTTGAATGCACACGCGCATACACGTTTTGAATGCACACGCGCATACTCGTTTCGAAATAGGCACGCGCATATTCGTTTGGGAAGGCACACGCGCATACTCGTTTTTGAATAGGCATGGGCGTACTCGTTTTTGAATGCGCACGCGCATACTTATTTTTGAATGCACACGCGCATACTCGTTTTTGAATGCGCACACGCATACTCGTATTTGATTGCGCACGCGCATACTCGTTTTGCAATAGGCACGTGCATACTCGTTTTTGAATGCGCACGCGCATACGCGTTTTTGAACAGGCACACGCGTACTCGTTTTTGAATGCGCACACGCATACTCGTTTTTGAATGCACACGCGCATACTCGTTTCGGAATACGCACGCGCATACTCGTTTTGGAATGCGCACGCATATACTCGTTTTGGAATAGGCACGTGCGTACTCGTTTTTGAATGCGAACGCACATACGCGTTTTTGAACATGCGCACGCGTACTCGTTTTTGAATGCGCACGCGCATACGCGTTTTTGAACATGCACACGCGTATACTCGTTTTGAATGCGCCCGCGCATACTCTTTTTCGAATAGGCATGCGCATACTCGTTTTTCAATGCGCACACACATACTCGTTCTTGAATGCACACGCGCATACTCGTTTTGAAATAGGCACGTGCATACTCGTTTTTGACTGCGCACGCGTATACTCGTTTTGAATGCACACGCGCATACTAGGTTTTGAATGCACACGCCCATACTCGTTTTTGAATGAACACGCGCATACTCGTTTCGGAATACGCACGCGCATACTCGTTTTTGAATGCGCACGCGCATGCTCGTTTAGGAATGCGAAGCGCATACTCGTTTTTGAATGCGCACGCGCGTACTCGTTTTTGAATTCGCACGCGCATATTCCTTTTGCAATAGGCACGTGCGTACTCGTTTTTGAATGCGCATGCACATACTCGTTTTTGAATAGGCACGCGCGTACTCGTTTTTGAATGCACACACGCGTACTTGTTTTGGAATACGCACGCGCATATTCGTTTTTCACTGTGCACGTGTATAATCGTTTCGGAATGCGCACGCGCATGCTCGTTTTTGAATAGGCACGCGCGTACTCGTTTTTTAATGCTCACGTGTACACTCGTTTTGAATGCGCACGCGTATACTCGTTTTTGAATGCACACGCGCATACTCGTTTTCGAATAGGCACTCGCATACTCGTTTTTGAATGCACACGCGCATACACGTTTTTGAATGCACACGCGCATACTCGTTTAGAAATAGGCACGCGCATACTCGTTTGGGAAGGCACACGCACATACTCGTTTTTGAATAGGCATGGGCGTACGCTTTTTTGAATGCGCACGAGCATACTTGTTTTTGAATGCACACGCGCATACTCGTTTTTGAATGCGCACACGCATATTCGTATTTTTTTGCGCACGCGCATACTCGTTTTGCAATAGGCACGTGCATACTCGTTTTTGAATGCGCACGCGCATACGCGTTTTTGAACAGGCACACGCGTACTCGTTTTTGAATGCGCACACGCATACTCGTTTTTGAATGCACACGCGCATACTCGTTTCGGAATACGCACGCGCTTACTCGTTTTGGAATGCGCACGCGTATACTCGTTTTGGAATAGGCACCTGCGTACTCGTTTTTGAATGCGAACGCATATACGCGTTTTTGAACATGCGCACGCGTACTCGTTTTTGAATGCGCACGCGCATACGCGTTTTTGAACATGCACACGCGTACTCGTTTTTGAATGCGCACGCGTATACTCGTATTTGAATGCACACGCGCGTACTCGTTTTGGATTAGGCACGTGCATACTCGTTTTTGAATGCGCACACGCATACTCGTATTGGAATGCACACGCGCATACTAGTTTTGAAATAGGCACGTGCATACTCGTTTTTGACTGCGCACGCGTATACTCGTTTCGAATGCACACGCGCATACTAGGTTTTGAATGCACACGCCCATACTCGTTTTTGAATGAACACGCGCATACTCGTTTCGGAATACGCACGCGCATACTCGTTTTTGAATGCGCACGCGCATGCTCGTTTTGGAATGCGAAGCGCATACTCGTTTTTGAATGCGCACGCGCGTACTCGTTTTTGAATAGGCACACGCGTACTCGTTTTTGAATGCACACACGCGTACTTGTTTTGGAATAGGCACGCGCATATTCGTTTTTCACTGCGCACGTGTATAATCGTTTCGGAATGCGCACGCGCATGCTCGTTTTTGAATAGGCACGCGCGTACTCGTTTTTTAATGCTCACGTGTACACTCGTTTTGAATGCGCACGCGTATACTCGTTTTTGAATGCACACGCGCATACTTGTTTTCGAATAGGCACGCGCATACTCGTTTTTGAATGCACACGCGCATACACGTTTTGAATGCACACGCGCATACTCGTTTCGAAATAGGCACGCGCATATTCGTTTGGGAAGGCACACGCGCATACTCGTTTTTGAATAGGCATGGGCGTACTCGTTTTTGAATGCGCACGCGCATACTTATTTTTGAATGCACACGCGCATACTCGTTTTTGAATGCGCACACGCATACTCGTATTTGATTGCGCACGCGCATACTCGTTTTGCAATAGGCACGTGCATACTCGTTTTTGAATGCGCACGCGCATACGCGTTTTTGAACAGGCACACGCGTACTCGTTTTTGAATGCGCACACGCATACTCGTTTTTGAATGCACACGCGCATACTCGTTTCGGAATACGCACGCGCATACTCGTTTTGGAATGCGCACGCATATACTCGTTTTGGAATAGGCACGTGCGTACTCGTTTTTGAATGCGAACGCACATACGCGTTTTTGAACATGCGCACGCGTACTCGTTTTTGAATGCGCACGCGCATACGCGTTTTTGAACATGCACACGCGTATACTCGTTTTGAATGCGCCCGCGCATACTCTTTTTCGAATAGGCATGCGCATACTCGTTTTTCAATGCGCACACACATACTCGTTCTTGAATGCACACGCGCATACTCGTTTTGAAATAGGCACGTGCATACTCGTTTTTGACTGCGCACGCGTATACTCGTTTTGAATGCACACGCGCATACTAGGTTTTGAATGCACACGCCCATACTCGTTTTTGAATGAACACGCGCATACTCGTTTCGGAATACGCACGCGCATACTCGTTTTTGAATGCGCACGCGCATGCTCGTTTAGGAATGCGAAGCGCATACTCGTTTTTGAATGCGCACGCGCGTACTCGTTTTTGAATTCGCACGCGCATATTCCTTTTGCAATAGGCACGTGCGTACTCGTTTATGAATGCGCATGCACATACTCGTTTTTGAATACGCACGCGCGTACTCGTTTTTGAATGCACACACGCGTACTTGTTTTGGAATACGCACGCGCATATTCGTTTTTCACTGTGCACGTGTATAATCGTTTCGGAATGCGCACGCGCATGCTCGTTTTTGAATAGGCACGCGCGTACTCGTTTTTTAATGCTCACGTGTACACTCGTTTTGAATGCGCACGCGTATACTCGTTTTTGAATGCACACGCGCATACTCGTTTTCGAATAGGCACTCGCATACTCGTTTTTGAATGCACACGCGCATACACGTTTTTGAATGCACACGCGCATACTCGTTTAGAAATAGGCACGCGCATACTCGTTTGGGAAGGCACACGCGCATACTCGTTTTTGAATAGGCATGGGCGTACTCTTTTTTGAATGCGCACGAGCATACTTGTTTTTGAATGCACACGCGCATACTCGTTTTTGAATGCGCACACGCATATTCGTATTTTTTTGCGCACGCGCATACTCGTTTTGCAATAGGCACGTGCATACTCGTTTTTGAATGCGCACGCGCATACGCGTTTTTGAACAGGCACACGCGTACTCGTTTTTGAATGCGCACACGCATACTCGTTTTTGAATGCACACGCGCATACTCGTTTCGGAATACGCACGCGCATACTCGTTTTGGAATGCGCACGCGTATACTCGTTTTGGAATAGGCACCTGCGTACTCGTTTTTGAACGCGAACGCATATACGCGTTTTTGAACATGCGCACGCGTACTCGTTTTTGAATGCGCACGCGCATACGCGTTTTTGAACATGCACACGCGTACTCATTTTCGATTGCACACGCGCGTACTCGTTTTGGAATAGGCACGTGCGTACTCGTTTTTGAATGCGAACGCGCATACGCGTTTTTGAACATGCACACGCGTACTCGTTTTTGAGTGCGCACGCGTAAACTCTTTTTGAATGCACACGCGCATACGCGTTTTTGAACATGCACACGCGTACTCGTTTTTGAGTGCGCACGTGTAAACTCTTTTTGAATGCACACGCGCATACTCGTTTTTGAATAGGCACGCGCGTACTCGTTTTTGAATGCGCACGCGTATACTCGTTTCGGAATACGCACGCGCATACTCGTTTTTGAATAGGCACGCGTGTACTCGTTTTTGAATGCGCACGCGTATACTCGTTTTGGAATAGGCACGTGCGTACTCGTTTTTGAATGCGAACGCGCATACGCGTTTTTGAACATGCACACGCTTACTCGTTTTTGAATGCGCACGCGCATACGCGTTTTTGAACATGCACACGCGTACTCGTTTTTGAATGCGCACGCGCATACGCGTTTTTGAACATGCACACACGTACTCGTTTTTGAATGCGCACGCGTATACTCGTTTTGAATGCGCACGCGCATACTCGTTTTGAATAGGCACGCGCGTACTCGTTTTTGAATGCGCACGCGTATACTAGTTTCGGAATGCGCTCGCGGATACTCGTTTTCGAATAGGCGCGCGCATACTCGTTTTTGACTGCGCACACGCATACTCGTTTTTGAATGCACACGCGCATACTCGTTTCGGAATACGCACGCGCATACTTGTTTTGGAATGCGCACGCGCATATTCGTTTTGGAATAGGCACGTGCGTACTCGTTTTTGAAAGCGAACGCGCATACGCGTTTCTGAACATGCACACGCCTACTTGTTTATGAATGCGCACGGGTATACTCGTTTTCAATGCGCACGCGCATACTCTTTTTCGAATAGGCACGCGCATACGCGTTTTTCAATACACACACACATACTCGTTCTTGAATGCACACGCGCATACTCATTTCGGAATACGCACGCGCATACTCGTTTTGAATGCACACGCGCATACTCGTTTTTGAATAGGCATGCGCGTACTCGTTTTTGAATGCGCACGCGCATAATTGTTTTTGAATGCACACGCACATACTCGTTTTGGACTAGGCACGCGCATACTCGTTTTTGAATGCGCACACGCATACTCGTATTTGATTGCGCACGCGCATACTCGTTTGCAATAGGCACGTGCATACTCGTTTTTGAATAGGCACGCGCGTACTCGTTTTTGATTGCGCACGCGCATACTCGTTTTTGAATGCACACGCGCATACTCGTTTTTGAATGGGCACGCGCGTACTCGTTTTTGAATGCGCACGCGCATACTCGTTTTTGAATGCACAAGCGCATACTCGGTTTGGAATAAGAACGCGCATACTCGTTTTTGAATGCGCACACGCATACTCGTATTTGAATGCACACGCGCGTACTCGTTTTGGATTAGGCACGTGCATACTCGTTTTTGAATGCGCACACGCATACTCGTATTGGAATGCACACGCGCATACTAGTTTTGAAATAGGCACGTGCATACTCGTTTTTGACTGCGCACGCGTATACTCGTTTCGAATGCACACGCGCATACTAGGTTTTGAATGCACACGCCCATACTCGTTTTTGAATGAACACGCGCATACTCGTTTCGGAATACGCACGCGCATACTCGTTTTTGAACGCACGCGCATGCTCGTTTTGGAATGCGAAGCGCATACTCGTTTTTGAATGCGCACGCGCGTACTCGTTTTTGAATAGGCACACGCGTACTCGTTTTTGAATGCACACACGCGTACTTGTTTTGGAATAGGCACGCGCATATTCGTTTTTCACTGCGCACGTGTATAATCGTTTCGGAATGCGCACGCGCATGCTCGTTTTTGAATAGGCACGCGCGTACTCGTTTTTTAATGCTCACGTGTACACTCGTTTTGAATGCGCACGCGTATACTCGTTTTTGAATGCACACGCGCATACTTGTTTTCGAATAGGCACGCGCATACTCGTTTTTGAATGCACACGCGCATACACGTTTTGAATGCACACGCGCATACTCGTTTCGAAATAGGCACGCGCATATTCGTTTGGGAAGGCACACGCGCATACTCGTTTTTGAATAGGCATGGGCGTACTTGTTTTTGAATGCGCACGCGCATACTTATTTTTGAATGCACACGCGCATACTCGTTTTTGAATGCGCACACGCATACTCGTATTTGATTGCGCACGCGCATACTCGTTTTGCAATAGGCACGTGCATACTCGTTTTTGAATGCGCACGCGCATACGCGTTTTTGAACAGGCACACGCGTACTCGTTTTTGAATGCGCACACGCATACTCGTTTTTGAATGCACACGCGCATACTCGTTTCGGAATACGCACGCGCATACTCGTTTTGGAATGCGCACGCATATACTCGTTTTGGAATAGGCACGTGCGTACTCGTTTTTGAATGCGAACGCACATACGCGTTTTTGAACATGCGCACGCGTACTCGTTTTTGAATGCGCACGCGCATACGCGTTTTTGAACATGCACACGCGTATACTCGTTTTGAATGCGCCCGCGCATACTCTTTTTCGAATAGGCATGCGCATACTCGTTTTTCAATGCGCACACACATACTCGTTCTTGAATGCACACGCGCATACTCGTTTTGAAATAGGCACGTGCATACTCGTTTTTGACTGCGCACGCGTATACTCGTTTTGAATGCACACGCGCATACTAGGTTTTGAATGCACACGCCCATACTCGTTTTTGAATGAACACGCGCATACTCGTTTCGGAATACGCACGCGCATACTCGTTTTTGAATGCGCACGCGCATGCTCGTTTAGGAATGCGAAGCGCATACTCGTTTTTGAATGCGCACGCGCGTACTCGTTTTTGAATTCGCACGCGCATATTCCTTTTGCAATAGGCACGTGCGTACTCGTTTTTGAATGCGCATGCACATACTCGTTTTTGAATAGGCACGCGCGTACTCGTTTTTGAATGCACACACGCGTACTTGTTTTGGAATACGCACGCGCATATTCGTTTTTCACTGTGCACGTGTATAATCGTTTCGGAATGCGCACGCGCATGCTCGTTTTTGAATAGGCACGCGCGTACTCGTTTTTTAATGCTCACGTGTACACTCGTTTTGAATGCGCACGCGTATACTCGTTTTTGAATGCACACGCGCATACTCGTTTTCGAATAGGCACTCGCATACTCGTTTTTGAATGCACACGCGCATACACGTTTTTGAATGCACACGCGCATACTCGTTTAGAAATAGGCACGCGCATACTCGTTTGGGAAGGCACACGCACATACTCGTTTTTGAATAGGCATGGGCGTACGCTTTTTTGAATGCGCACGAGCATACTTGTTTTTGAATGCACACGCGCATACTCGTTTTTGAATGCGCACACGCATATTCGTATTTTTTTGCGCACGCGCATACTCGTTTTGCAATAGGCACGTGCATACTCGTTTTTGAATGCGCACGCGCATACGCGTTTTTGAACAGGCACACGCGTACTCGTTTTTGAATGCGCACACGCATACTCGTTTTTGAATGCACACGCGCATACTCGTTTCGGAATACGCACGCGCTTACTCGTTTTGGAATGCGCACGCGTATACTCGTTTTGGAATAGGCACCTGCGTACTCGTTTTTGAATGCGAACGCATATACGCGTTTTTGAACATGCGCACGCGTACTCGTTTTTGAATGCGCACGCGCATACGCGTTTTTGAACATGCACACGCGTACTCGTTTTTGAATGCGCACGCGTATACTCGTATTTGAATGCACACGCGCGTACTCGTTTTGGATTAGGCACGTGCATACTCGTTTTTGAATGCGCACACGCATACTCGTATTGGAATGCACACGCGCATACTAGTTTTGAAATAGGCACGTGCATACTCGTTTTTGACTGCGCACGCGTATACTCGTTTCGAATGCACACGCGCATACTAGGTTTTGAATGCACACGCCCATACTCGTTTTTGAATGAACACGCGCATACTCGTTTCGGAATACGCACGCGCATACTCGTTTTTGAATGCGCACGCGCATGCTCGTTTTGGAATGCGAAGCGCATACTCGTTTTTGAATGCGCACGCGCGTACTCGTTTTTGAATAGGCACACGCGTACTCGTTTTTGAATGCACACACGCGTACTTGTTTTGGAATAGGCACGCGCATATTCGTTTTTCACTGCGCACGTGTATAATCGTTTCGGAATGCGCACGCGCATCCTCGTTTTTGAATAGGCACGCGCGTACTCGTTTTTTAATGCTCACGTGTACACTCGTTTTGAATGCGCACGCGTATACTCGTTTTTGAATGCACACGCGCATACTTGTTTTCGAATAGGCACGCGCATACTCGTTTTTGAATGCACACGCGCATACACGTTTTTGAATGCACACGCGCATACTCGTTTCGAAATAGGCACGCGCATATTCGTTTGGGAAGGCACACGCGCATACTCGTTTTTGAATAGGCATGGGCGTACTCGTTTTTGAATGCGCACGCGCATACTTATTTTTGAATGCACACGCGCATACTCGTTTTTGAATGCGCACACGCATACTCGTATTTGATTGCGCACGCGCATACTCGTTTTGCAATAGGCACGTGCATACTCGTTTTTGAATGCGCACGCGCATACGCGTTTTTGAACAGGCACACGCGTACTCGTTTTTGAATGCGCACACGCATACTCGTTTTTGAATGCACACGCGCATACTCGTTTCGGAATACGCACGCGCATACTCGTTTTGGAATGCGCACGCATATACTCGTTTTGGAATAGGCACGTGCGTACTCGTTTTTGAATGCGAACGCACATACGCGTTTTTGAACATGCGCACGCGTACTCGTTTTGAATGCGCACGCGCATACGCGTTTTTGAACATGCACACGCGTATACTCGTTTTGAATGCGCCCGCGCATACTCTTTTTCGAATAGGCATGCGCATACTCGTTTTTCAATGCGCACACACATACTCGTTCTTGAATGCACACGCGCATACTCGTTTTGAAATAGGCACGTGCATACTCGTTTTTGACTGCGCACGCGTATACTCGTTTTGAATGCACACGCGCATACTAGGTTTTGAATGCACACGCCCATACTCGTTTTTGAATGAACACGCGCATACTCGTTTCGGAATACGCAAGCGCATACTCGTTTTTGAATGCGCACGCGCATGCTCGTTTAGGAATGCGAAGCGCATACTCGTTTTTGAATGCGCACGCGCGTACTCGTTTTTGAATTCGCACGCGCATATTCCTTTTGCAATAGGCACGTGCGTACTCGTTTATGAATGCGCATGCACATACTCGTTTTTGAATAGGCACGCGCGTACTCGTTTTTGAATGCACACACGCGTACTTGTTTTGGAATACGCACGCGCATATTCGTTTTTCACTGTGCACGTGTATAATCGTTTCGGAATGCGCACGCGCATGCTCGTTTTTGAATAGGCACGCGCGTACTCGTTTTTTAATGCTCACGTGTACACTCGTTTTGAATGCGCACGCGTATACTCTTTTTTGAATGCACCCGCGCATAGTCGTTTTCGAATAGGCACTCGCATACTCGTTTTTGAATGCACACGCGCATACACGTTTTTGAATGCACACGCGCATACTCGTTTAGAAATAGGCACGCGCATACTCGTTTGGGAAGGCACACGCGCATACTCGTTTTTGAATAGGCATGGGCGTACTCTTTTTTGAATGCGCACGAGCATACTTGTTTTTGAATGCACACGCGCATACTCGTTTTTGAATGCGCACACGCATATTCGTATTTTTTTGCGCACGCGCATACTCGTTTTGCAATAGGCACGTGCATACTCGTTTTTGAATGCGCACGCGCATACGCGTTTTTGAACAGGCACACGCGTACTCGTTTTTGAATGCGCACACGCATACTCGTTTTTGAATGCACACGCGCATACTCGTTTCGGAATACGCACGCGCATACTCGTTTTGGAATGCGCACGCGTATACTCGTTTTGGAATAGGCACCTGCGTACTCGTTTTTGAACGCGAACGCATATACGCGTTTTTGAACATGCGCACGCGTACTCGTTTTTGAATGCGCACGCGCATACGCGTTTTTGAACATGCACACGCGTACTCATTTTCGATTGCACACGCGCGTACTCGTTTTGGAATAGGCACGTGCGTACTCGTTTTTGAATGCGAACGCGCATACGCGTTTTTGAACATGCACACGCGTACTCGTTTTTGAGTGCGCACGCGTAAACTCTTTTTGAATGCACACGCGCATACGCGTTTTTGAACATGCACACGCGTACTCGTTTTTGAGTGCGCACGTGTAAACTCTTTTTGAATGCACACGCGCATACTCGTTTTTGAATAGGCACGCGCGTACTCGTTTTTGAATGCGCACGCGTATACTCGTTTCGGAATACGCACGCGCATACTCGTTTTTGAATAGGCACGCGTGTACTCGTTTTTGAATGCGCACGCGTATACTCGTTTTGGAATAGGCACGTGCGTACTCGTTTTTGAATGCGAACGCGCATACGCGTTTTTGAACATGCACACGCTTACTCGTTTTTGAATGCGCACGCGCATACGCGTTTTTGAACATGCACACGCGTACTCGTTTTTGAATGCGCACGCGCATACGCGTTTTTGAACATGCACACACGTACTCGTTTTTGAATGCGCACGCGTATACTCGTTTTGAATGCGCACGCGCATACTCGTTTTGAATAGGCACGCGCGTACTCGTTTTTGAATGCGCACGCGTATACTAGTTTCGGAATGCGCTCGCGGATACTCGTTTTCGAATAGGCGCGCGCATACTCGTTTTTGACTGCGCACACGCATACTCGTTTTTGAATGCACACGCGCATACTCGTTTCGGAATACGCACGCGCATACTTGTTTTGGAATGCGCACGCGCATATTCGTTTTGGAATAGGCACGTGCGTACTCGTTTTTGAAAGCGAACGCGCATACGCGTTTCTGAACATGCACACGCCTACTTGTTTATGAATGCGCACGGGTATACTCGTTTTCAATGCGCACGCGCATACTCTTTTTCGAATAGGCACGCGCATACGCGTTTTTCAATACACACACACATACTCGTTCTTGAATGCACACGCGCATACTCATTTCGGAATACGCACGCGCATACTCGTTTTGAATGCACACGCGCATACTCGTTTTTGAATAGGCATGCGCGTACTCGTTTTTGAATGCGCACGCGCATAATTGTTTTTGAATGCACACGCACATACTCGTTTTGGACTAGGCACGCGCATACTCGTTTTTGAATGCGCACACGCATACTCGTATTTGATTGCGCACGCGCATACTCGTTTGCAATAGGCACGTGCATACTCGTTTTTGAATAGGCACGCGCGTACTCGTTTTTGATTGCGCACGCGCATACTCGTTTTTGAATGCACACGCGCATACTCGTTTTTGAATGGGCACGCGCGTACTCGTTTTTGAATGCGCACGCGCATACTCGTTTTTGAATGCACAAGCGCATACTCGGTTTGGAATAAGAACGCGCATACTCGTTTTTGAATGCGCACACGCATACTCGTATTTGAATGCACACGCGCGTACTCGTTTTGGATTAGGCACGTGCATACTCGTTTTTGAATGCGCACACGCATACTCGTATTGGAATGCACACGCGCATACTAGTTTTGAAATAGGCACGTGCATACTCGTTTTTGACTGCGCACGCGTATACTCGTTTCGAATGCACACGCGCATACTAGGTTTTGAATGCACACGCCCATACTCGTTTTTGAATGAACACGCGCATACTCGTTTCGGAATACGCACGCGCATACTCGTTTTTGAACGCACGCGCATGCTCGTTTTGGAATGCGAAGCGCATACTCGTTTTTGAATGCGCACGCGCGTACTCGTTTTTGAATAGGCACACGCGTACTCGTTTTTGAATGCACACACGCGTACTTGTTTTGGAATAGGCACGCGCATATTCGTTTTTCACTGCGCACGTGTATAATCGTTTCGGAATGCGCACGCGCATGCTCGTTTTTGAATAGGCACGCGCGTACTCGTTTTTTAATGCTCACGTGTACACTCGTTTTGAATGCGCACGCGTATACTCGTTTTTGAATGCACACGCGCATACTTGTTTTCGAATAGGCACGCGCATACTCGTTTTTGAATGCACACGCGCATACACGTTTTGAATGCACACGCGCATACTCGTTTCGAAATAGGCACGCGCATATTCGTTTGGGAAGGCACACGCGCATACTCGTTTTTGAATAGGCATGGGCGTACTTGTTTTTGAATGCGCACGCGCATACTTATTTTTGAATGCACACGCGCATACTCGTTTTTGAATGCGCACACGCATACTCGTATTTGATTGCGCACGCGCATACTCGTTTTGCAATAGGCACGTGCATACTCGTTTTTGAATGCGCACGCGCATACGCGTTTTTGAACAGGCACACGCGTACTCGTTTTTGAATGCGCACACGCATACTCGTTTTTGAATGCACACGCGCATACTCGTTTCGGAATACGCACGCGCATACTCGTTTTGGAATGCGCACGCATATACTCGTTTTGGAATAGGCACGTGCGTACTCGTTTTTGAATGCGAACGCACATACGCGTTTTTGAACATGCGCACGCGTACTCGTTTTTGAATGCGCACGCGCATACGCGTTTTTGAACATGCACACGCGTATACTCGTTTTGAATGCGCCCGCGCATACTCTTTTTCGAATAGGCATGCGCATACTCGTTTTTCAATGCGCACACACATACTCGTTCTTGAATGCACACGCGCATACTCGTTTTGAAATAGGCACGTGCATACTCGTTTTTGACTGCGCACGCGTATACTCGTTTTGAATGCACACGCGCATACTAGGTTTTGAATGCACACGCCCATACTCGTTTTTGAATGAACACGCGCATACTCGTTTCGGAATACGCACGCGCATACTCGTTTTTGAATGCGCACGCGCATGCTCGTTTAGGAATGCGAAGCGCATACTCGTTTTTGAATGCGCACGCGCGTACTCGTTTTTGAATTCGCACGCGCATATTCCTTTTGCAATAGGCACGTGCGTACTCGTTTTTGAATGCGCATGCACATACTCGTTTTTGAATAGGCACGCGCGTACTCGTTTTTGAATGCACACACGCGTACTTGTTTTGGAATACGCACGCGCATATTCGTTTTTCACTGTGCACGTGTATAATCGTTTCGGAATGCGCACGCGCATGCTCGTTTTTGAATAGGCACGCGCGTACTCGTTTTTTAATGCTCACGTGTACACTCGTTTTGAATGCGCACGCGTATACTCGTTTTTGAATGCACACGCGCATACTCGTTTTCGAATAGGCACTCGCATACTCGTTTTTGAATGCACACGCGCATACACGTTTTTGAATGCACACGCGCATACTCGTTTAGAAATAGGCACGCGCATACTCGTTTGGGAAGGCACACGCACATACTCGTTTTTGAATAGGCATGGGCGTACGCTTTTTTGAATGCGCACGAGCATACTTGTTTTTGAATGCACACGCGCATACTCGTTTTTGAATGCGCACACGCATATTCGTATTTTTTTGCGCACGCGCATACTCGTTTTGCAATAGGCACGTGCATACTCGTTTTTGAATGCGCACGCGCATACGCGTTTTTGAACAGGCACACGCGTACTCGTTTTTGAATGCGCACACGCATACTCGTTTTTGAATGCACACGCGCATACTCGTTTCGGAATACGCACGCGCTTACTCGTTTTGGAATGCGCACGCGTATACTCGTTTTGGAATAGGCACCTGCGTACTCGTTTTTGAATGCGAACGCATATACGCGTTTTTGAACATGCGCACGCGTACTCGTTTTTGAATGCGCACGCGCATACGCGTTTTTGAACATGCACACGCGTACTCGTTTTTGAATGCGCACGCGTATACTCGTATTTGAATGCACACGCGCGTACTCGTTTTGGATTAGGCACGTGCATACTCGTTTTTGAATGCGCACACGCATACTCGTATTGGAATGCACACGCGCATACTAGTTTTGAAATAGGCACGTGCATACTCGTTTTTGACTGCGCACGCGTATACTCGTTTCGAATGCACACGCGCATACTAGGTTTTGAATGCACACGCCCATACTCGTTTTTGAATGAACACGCGCATACTCGTTTCGGAATACGCACGCGCATACTCGTTTTTGAATGCGCACGCGCATGCTCGTTTTGGAATGCGAAGCGCATACTCGTTTTTGAATGCGCACGCGCGTACTCGTTTTTGAATAGGCACACGCGTACTCGTTTTTGAATGCACACACGCGTACTTGTTTTGGAATAGGCACGCGCATATTCGTTTTTCACTGCGCACGTGTATAATCGTTTCGGAATGCGCACGCGCATCCTCGTTTTTGAATAGGCACGCGCGTACTCGTTTTTTAATGCTCACGTGTACACTCGTTTTGAATGCGCACGCGTATACTCGTTTTTGAATGCACACGCGCATACTTGTTTTCGAATAGGCACGCGCATACTCGTTTTTGAATGCACACGCGCATACACGTTTTTGAATGCACACGCGCATACTCGTTTCGAAATAGGCACGCGCATATTCGTTTGGGAAGGCACACGCGCATACTCGTTTTTGAATAGGCATGGGCGTACTCGTTTTTGAATGCGCACGCGCATACTTATTTTTGAATGCACACGCGCATACTCGTTTTTGAATGCGCACACGCATACTCGTATTTGATTGCGCACGCGCATACTCGTTTTGCAATAGGCACGTGCATACTCGTTTTTGAATGCGCACGCGCATACGCGTTTTTGAACAGGCACACGCGTACTCGTTTTTGAATGCGCACACGCATACTCGTTTTTGAATGCACACGCGCATACTCGTTTCGGAATACGCACGCGCATACTCGTTTTGGAATGCGCACGCATATACTCGTTTTGGAATAGGCACGTGCGTACTCGTTTTTGAATGCGAACGCACATACGCGTTTTTGAACATGCGCACGCGTACTCGTTTTGAATGCGCACGCGCATACGCGTTTTTGAACATGCACACGCGTATACTCGTTTTGAATGCGCCCGCGCATACTCTTTTTCGAATAGGCATGCGCATACTCGTTTTTCAATGCGCACACACATACTCGTTCTTGAATGCACACGCGCATACTCGTTTTGAAATAGGCACGTGCATACTCGTTTTTGACTGCGCACGCGTATACTCGTTTTGAATGCACACGCGCATACTAGGTTTTGAATGCACACGCCCATACTCGTTTTTGAATGAACACGCGCATACTCGTTTCGGAATACGCAAGCGCATACTCGTTTTTGAATGCGCACGCGCATGCTCGTTTTGGAATGCGAAGCGCATACTCGTTTTTGAATGCGCACGCGCGTACTCGTTTTTGAATTCGCACGCGCATATTCCTTTTGCAATAGGCACGTGCGTACTCGTTTTTGAATGCGCATGCACATACTCGTTTTTGAATAGGCACGCGCGTACTCGTTTTTGAATGCACACACGCGTACTTGTTTTGGAATACGCACGCGCATATTCGTTTTTCACTGTGCACGTGTATAATCGTTTCGGAATGCGCACGCGCATGCTCGTTTTTGAATAGGCACGCGCGTACTCGTTTTTTAATGCTCACGTGTACACTCGTTTTGAATGCGCACGCGTATACTCTTTTTTGAATGCACCCGCGCATAGTCGTTTTCGAATAGGCACTCGCATACTCGTTTTTGAATGCACACGCGCATACACGTTTTTGAATGCACACGCGCATACTCGTTTAGAAATAGGCACGCGCATACTCGTTTGGGAAGGCACACTCGCATACTCGTTTTTGAATAGGCATGGGCGTACTCTTTTTTGAATGCGCACGAGCATACTTGTTTTTGAATGCACACGCGCATACTCGTTTTTGAATGCGCACACGCATATTCGTATTTGATTGCGCACGCGCATACTCGTTTTGCAATAGGCACGTGCATACTCGTTTTTGAATGCGCACGCGCATACGCGTTTTTGAACAGGCACACGCGTACTCGTTTTTGAATGCGCACACGCATACTCGTTTTTGAATGCACACGCGCATACTCGTTTCGGAATACGCACGCGCATACTCGTTTTGGAATGCGCACGCGTATACTCGTTTTGGAATGGGCACGTGCGTACTCGTTTTTGAATGCGAACGCATATACGCGTTTTTGAACATGCGCACGCGTACTCGTTTTTGAATGCGCACGCGCATACGCGTTTTTGAACATGCACACGCGTACTTGTTTTTGAATGCGCACGCGTATACTCGTTTCGAATGCGCACGCGCATACTCTTTTTCGAATAGGCATGCGCATACTCGTTTTTCAATGCGCACACACATACTCGTTCTTGAATGCACACGCGCATACTCGTTTCGGAATACGCACGCGCATACTCGTTTTGGAATGCACACGCGCATACTCGTTTTTGAATAGGCACGTGCGTAATCGTTTTTGAATGCGAAAGCCCATACGCGTTTTTGAACATGCACACGCGTACTTGTTTATGAATGCGCACGGGTATACTCGTTTTGAATGCACACGTGCATACTCGTTTTTGAATAGGCACGCGCATACTCGTTTTTGACTGCGCACGTGTATACTCCTTTCGGAATGCGCACGTTCAAGCTCGTTTTTGAATAGGCACGCGCGTACTCGTTTTTGAATGCGCACGCGTACACTCGTTTTGAATGCACATGTGTATTGTCGTTTTTGAATGCCCACGCGCATACTCGCTTTCGAATATGCACGCGCATACTCGTTTTTGAATGCACACGCGCATACTCGTTTTTGAATGCACACGCGCATACTCGTTTCGAAATAGGCACGCGCATACTCATTTAGAAAGGCGCACGCGCATACTCGTTTTTGAATAGGCATGCGCGTACTCGTTTTTGAATGCGCACGCGCATAATTGTTTTTGAATGCACACGCGCATACTTGTTTTGGAATAGGCACGCGCATACTCGTTTTTGATTGCGCACATGCATACGCGCATACTCGTTTCGGAATACGCACGCGCATACTCGTTTTGGAATGCGCACGCGCATATTTGTTTTGAAATAGGCACGTGCGTACTCGTTTTTGAAAGCGAACGCGCATACGCGTTTTTGAACATGCACCCGCGTACTTGTTTATGAATGCGCACGGGTATACTCGTTTTGAATGCACACGCGCATACTCGTTTTTGAATAGGCACGCGCATACTCGTTTTTGACTGCGCGCGTGTATACTCCTTTCGGAATGCGCACGCGCATGCTTGTATTTGAATAGGCACGCGCGTACTCGTTTTTGAATGCGCACGCGTACAATCGTTTTGAATGCGCATGCGTATACTCGTTTTTGAATGCACACGCGCATACTCGTTTTCGAATAGGCACGCGCATACTCGTTTTTGAATGCACACGCGCATACTCGTTTCGAAATAGGCACGCGCATACTCGTTTGGGAAGGCGCATGCGCATACTCGTTTTCGAATAGGCAGGCGCGTACTCGTTTTTGAATGCGCAAGCGCATAATTGTTTTTGAATGCACACGCGCATACTCGTTTTGGAATAGGCACGCGCATACTCGTTTTTGAATGCGCACACGCATACTCGTTTTGATTGCGCACGCGCATACTCGTTTTGCAATAGGCACGTGCATACTCGTTTTTGAATGCGCACGCGCATACGCGTTTTTGAACAGGCACACGCATACTCGTTTTTGAATGCGCACGCGTATACTCGTTTTGAATGCGCACGCGCATACTTGTTTTTGAATGCACACGCGCATACTCGTTTCGGAATGCGCACGCGTATACTCGTTTTTGAACATGCACACGCGTAATCGTTTTTGAATGCGCATGCGTATACTCGTTTTGAATGCGCACGCGCATACTCGTTTTTGAATGGGCGCGCGCGTACTCGTTTTTGAATGCGCACGCGTATACTCGTTTCGGAATGCGCACGCGCATAATCGTTTTCGAATAGGCACGTGCGTAATCGTTTTTGAATGCGAAAGCGCATACGCGTTTTTGAACAAGCACACGCGTACTCGTTTTTGAATGCGCATGCGTATACTCGTTTTGAATGCACACGCGCATACTCGTTTTTGAATGGGCGCGCGCGTACTCGTTTTTGAATGCGCACGCGTATACTCGTTTCGGAATGCGCACGCGCATACTCGTTTTCGAATAGGCACGCGCATACTTGTTTTTGATTGCGCACACGCATACTCGTTTTTGAATGCACACGCGCATACTCGTTTCGCAATACGCACCTGCATACTCGTTTTGGAATGGGCACGTGCGTAATCGTTTTTGAATGCGAAAGCGAATACGCGTTTTTGAACATGCACACGCGTACTCATTTTTTATTGCACACGCGCGTACTCGTTTTGGAATAGGCACGTGCGTACTCGTTTTCGAATAGGCGCGCGCATACTCGTTTTTGATTGCGCACACGCATACTCGTTTTTGAATGCACACGCGCATACTCGCTTCAGAATACGCACGCGCATACTCGTTTTGGAATGCGCATGCGCATATTCCTTTTGGAATAGGCACACGCGTACTCGTTTTTGAATGCGCACTCGTGTACACGTTTTGAATGCACACGCGCATACTCGTTTTTGAATGGGCACGCGCATACTCGTTTTTGACTGCACACGTGTATTCTCCTTTCGGAATGCGCACACACATGCTCGTTTTTGAATAGGCACGCGCGTACTCGTTTTTGAATGCGCACGCGTACACTCGTTTTGAATGCGCACGCGTATAGTCGTTTTTGAATGCACACGCGCATACTCGTTTTCAAATAGGCACGCGCATACTCGTTTTTGAATGCACACGCGCATACTCATTTCGAAATAGGCACGCGCATACTCGTTTTGGAATAGGCACGCGCATACTCGTTTTTGAATGCGCACACGCATACTCGTATTTGATTGCGCACGCGCACACTCGTTTTGCAATAGGCACGTGCATACTCGTTTTTGAATGCGCACGCGCATACGCGTTTTTGAACAGGCACACGCGTACTCGTTTTTGAATGCGCACGCGCATACTCGTTTTGAAATAGGCACGTGCATACTCTTTTTTGAATGCGCACGCGCATACGCGTTTTTGAACAGGCACACGCGTACTCGTTTTTGAATGCGCACGCGTATACTCGTTTTGAATGCACACGCGCATACTAGGTTTTGAATGCACACGCCCATACTCGTTTTTGAATGCACACGCGCATACTCGTTTCGGAATACGCACGCGCATACTCGTTTTGGAATGCGCACGCGCATGCTCGTTTTGGAATGCGAAGCGCATACTCGTTTTTGAATGCGCACGCGCGTACTCGTTTTTGAATTCGCACGCGCATACTCGTTTTGGAATAGGCACGTGCGTACTCGTTTTTGAATGCGCACGCACATACTCGTTTTTGAATAGGCACACACGTACTCGTTTTTGAATGCACACACGCGTACTCGTTTTGGAATAGGCACGCGCATACTCGTTTTTGACTGCGCACGTGTATAATCGTTTCGGAATGCGCACGCGCATGCTCGTTTTGGAATAGGCACGCGCATACTCATTTTTGAATGCGCACACGCATACTCGTATTTGATTGCGCACGCGCATACTCGTTTTGCAATAGGCACGTGCATACTCGTTTTTGAATGCGCACGTGCATACGCGTTTTTGAACAGGCACACGCGTACTCGTTTTTGACTGCGCACGCGTATACTCGTTTTGAATGCGCACGCGCATACTCGTTTTTTAATGCACACGCGTATACTCGTTTCGGAATACGCACGCGCAAACTAATTTTGGAATGCGCACGCGCATACTCGTTTTTGAATGCGCACGCGCGTACTCGTTTTTGAAAGCACATGCGCATACTCGTTTTGGAATAAGCACGCGCAAACTCGTTTTTGAATGCACACGCGCATTCTCGTTTTGGAATAGGCACGCGCATACTCGTTTTTGAATGCGCACACGCATACTCGTATTTGAATGCGCACGCGCGTACTCGTTTTGGAATTAGGGACGTGCATACTCGTTTTTGAATGCGCACACGCATACTCGTATTTGAATGCACACGCGCATACTCGTTTTGAAATAGGCACACGCGTACTCGTTTTTGAATGCGCACGCGTATACTCGTTTTTGAATGCATACGCGCATACTCGTTACGAAATAGGCACGCGCATACTCGTTTGGGAAGGCGCACGCGCATACTCGTTTTTGAATAGGCATGCGCGTACTCATTTTTGAATGCGCACGCGCATAATTGTTTCTGAATGCACACGCGCATACTTGTTTTGGAATAGGCACGCGCATACTCGTTTTTGAATGCGCACACGCATACTCGTATTTGATTGCGCACGCGCATACTCGTTTTTCAATAGGCACGTGAATACTCGTTTTTGATTGCGCACGCGCATACGCGTTTTTGAACAGGCACACGCCTACTCGTTTTTGAATGCGCACGCGTATACTCGTTTTGATTGCGCACGCGCATACTCGTTTTTGAATGCACACGCGCATACTCGTTTCGGAATACGCACGCGCATACTCGTTTTAGAATGCGCACGCGCATACTCGTTTTTGAATGCGCACGCGCGTAGTCCTTTTTGAAAGCACATGCGCATACTCGTTTTGGAATAAGCACGCGCATACTCGTTTTTGAACGCGCACACGCCTACTCGTTTTTGAATGCACACGCGCATACTCGTTTTTGAATGGGCACGTGCGTACCCGTTTTTGAATGCGCACGCGCATACTCGTTTTTGAATGCACACGCGCATACTCGTTTTGGAATAGGCACGCGCATACTCGTTTTTGAATGCGCACACGCATACTCGTATTTGAATGCACACGCGCGTACTCGTTTTGGATTAGGCACGTGCATACTCGTTATTGAATGCGCACACGCATACTGGTATTTGAATGCACACGCGCATACTCGTTTTGAAATAGGCACGTGCATACTCGTTTTTGAATGCGCACGCGCATACACGTTTTTGAACAGGCACACGCGTACTCGTTTTTGAATGCGCACGCGTATACTCGTTTTGAATGCACACGCGCATACTAGGTTTTGAATGCACACGCCCATACTCGTTTTTGAATGCACACGCGCATACTCGTTTCGGATTACGCACGCGCATACTCGTTTTGGAATGCGCACGCGCATGCTCGTTTTGGAATGCGAAGCGCATACTCGTTTTTGAATGCGCACGCGCGTACTCGTTTTTGAATTCGCACGCGCATAATCCTTTTGGAATAGGCACGTGCGTACTCGTTTTTGAATGCGCACGCACATACTCGTTTTTGAATAGGCACGCGCGTACTCGTTTTTAATGCACACACGCGTACTCGTTTTTGAATAGGCACGCGCATACTCGTTTTTGACTGCGCAGGTGCATAATTGTTTCGGAATGCGCACGCGCATGCTCGTTTTGGAATAGGCACGCGCATACTCGTTTTTGAATGCGCACACGCATACTCGTATTTGATTGCGCACGCGCATACTCGTTTTGCAATAGGAATGTGCATACTCGTTTTTGAATGCGCACGCGCATACGCGTTTTTGAATGCGCACGCGTATACTCGTTTTGAATACGCACGCGAATACTTGTTTTTGAATGCACACGCGCATACTCGTTTCGGAATACGCACGCGCATACTAATTTTGGAATGCGCACGCGCATACTCGTTTTTGAATGCGCACGCGCGTACACGTTTTCGAAAGCACATGCGCATACTTGTTTTGGAATAAGCACGCGCATACTCGTTTTTGAACGCGCATACTCGTTTTGGAATGCGCACGCGTATACTCGTTTTTGAATAGGCACGCGCGTACTCGTTTTTGATTGCGCACGCGCATACTCGTTTTTGAATGCACACGCGCATACTCGTTTTTGAATGGGCACGCGCGTAATCGTTTTTGAATGCGCACGGGCATACTCGTTATTGAATGCACACGCGCATACTCGTTTTTGAATGCGCACGCGTATACTCGCTTTGAATGCGCACACGCATACTCGGTTTTGAATGCACACGCCCATACTCGTTTTTGAATAGGCATGCGCGTACTCGTTTTTGAATGCGCACGCGCATAATTGTTTTTGAATGCACACGCGCATACACGTTTTGGAATAGGCACGCGCATACTCGTTTTTGAATGCGCACACGCATACTCGTATTTGAATGCACACGCGCGTACTCGTTTTGGATTAGGCACGTGCATACTCGTTTTTGAACGTGCACACGCATACTCGTTTTTGAACAGGCACACGCGTACTCGTTTTAGAATGCGCACGCGTATACTCGTTTTGAATGCGCACGCGCATACTCGTTTTTTAATGCACGCGCGCATACTCGTTTCGGAATACGCACGCGCATACTAATTTTGGAATGCGCACGCGCATACTCGTTTTTGAATGCGCACGCGCGTACTCGTTTTTGAAAGCACATGCGCATAATCGTTTTGGAATAAGCACGTGCATACTCGTTTTTGAATACACACGCGCATTCTCGTTTTGGAATAGGCACGCGCATACTCGTTTTTGAATGCGCACACGCATACTCGTATTTGAATGCACACGCGCGTACTCGTTTTGGATTAGGGACGTGCATACTCGTTTTTGAATGCGCACACGCATACTCGTATTTGAATGCACACGCGCATACGCGTTTTTGAACAGGCAGACGCGTACTCGTTTTTGAATGCGCACGCGTATACTCGTTTTGAATGCACACGCGCATACTAGGTTTTGAATGCACATGCTCATACTCGTTTTTGAATGCACATGCGCATACTCGTTTTGAATACGCACGCGCGTACTCGTTTTTGAATGCGCACAAATATACTAGTTTCAGAATGCGCACGCGCATACTCGTTTTCGAATAGGCGCGCGCATACTTGTTTTTGATTGCGCACACGCATGCTCGTTTTTGAATGCACACGCGCATACTCGTTTCGGAATACGCACGCGCATACTCGTTTTGGAATGTGCACGCGCATATTCGTTTTGGAATAGGCACGTGCGTACTCGTTTTTGAAAGCGAACGCGCAAACGCCTTTTTGAGCATGCACACGCGTACTTGTTTATGAATGCGCACGGGTATACTCGTTCTGAATGCACACGCGCATACTCGTTTTTGAATAGGCACGCGCATACTCGTTTTTGACTGCGCACGTGTATACTCCTTTCGGAATGCGCACGCGCATGCTCGTTTTTGAATAGGCACGCGCGTACTCGTTTTTGAATGCGCACGCGTACACTCGTTTTGAATGCGCACGCGTATACTCGTTTTTGAACAGGCACACACACGCGTACTCGTTTTAGAATGCGCACGCGTGTACTCGTTTTTGAATGCGCACGCGCATACTCGTTTTTTAATTCACACGCGCATACTCGTTTCGGAATACGCACGCGCATACTAATTTTGGAATGCGCACGCGCATACTCGTTTTTGAATGCGCACGCGCGTACTCGTTTTTGAAAGCACATGCGCATACTCGTTTTGGAATAAGCACGCGCATACTCGTTTTTGAATGCACACGCGCATTCTCGTTTTGGAATAGGCACGCGCATACTCGTTTTTGAATGCGCACACGCATACTCGTATTTGAATGCACACGCGCATACTCGTTTTGAAATAGGCACGTGCATACTCGTTTTTGAATGCGCACGCGCATACGCGTTTTTGAACAGGCAGACGCGTACTCGTTTTTGAATGCGCACGCGTATACTCGTTTTGAATGCACACGCGCATACTAGGTTTTGAATGCACATGCTCATACTCGTTTTTGAATGCACATGCGCATACTCGTTTTGAATACGCACGCGCGTACTCGTTTTTGAATGCGCACAAATATACTAGTTTCAGAATGCGCACGCGCATACTCGTTTTCGAATAGGCGCGCGCATACTTGTTTTTGATTGCGCACACGCATGCTCGTTTTTGAATGCACACGCGCATACTCGTTTCGGAATACGCACGCGCATACTCGTTTTGGAATGTGCACGCGCATATTCGTTTTGGAATAGGCACGTGCGTACTCGTTTTTGAAAGCGAACGCGCAAACGCGTTTTTGAGCATGCACACGCGTACTTGTTTATGAATGCGCACGGGTATACTCGTTCTGAATGCACACGCGCATACTCGTTTTTGAATAGGCACGCGCATACTCGTTTTTGACTGCGCACGTGTATACTCCTTTCGGAATGCGCACGCGCATGCTCGTTTTTGAATAGGCACGCTCATACTCGTTTTTGAATGCGCACGCGTACACTCGTTTTGAATGCGCACGCGTATACTCGGTTTTGAATGCACACGCGCATACTCGTTTTCGAATAGGCACGCGCCTACTCGTTTTTGAATGCACACGCGCATACTCGTTTTTGAATGCATACGCGCATACTCGTTACGAAATAGGCACGCGCATACTCTTTTGGGAAGGTGCACGCGCATACTCGTTTTTGAATAGGCATGCGCGTACTCCTTTTTGAATGCGCACGCGCATAATTGTTTTTGAATGCACACGCGCATACTTGTTGTGGAATAGGCACGCGTATACTCGTTTTTGAATGCGCACACGCATACTCGTATTTGATTGCGCACGCGCATACTCGTTTTGCAATAGGCACGTGCATACTTGTTTTTGAATGCGCACGCGCATACGCGTTTTTGAACAGGCACACGCCTACTCGTTTTTGAATGCGCACGCGTATACTCGTTTTGAATGCGCACGCGCATACTCGTTTTTGAATGCACACGCGCATACTGGTTTCGGAATACGCACGCGCATACTCGTTTTGGAATGCGCACGCGCATACTCGATTTTGAATGCGCACGCGCGTACTCGTTTTTCAAAGCACATGCGCATACTCGTTTTGGAATAAGCACGCGCATACTCGTTTTTGAACGCGCACACGCATACTCGTTTTTGAATGCACACACGCATACTCGTTTTTGAATGGGCACGTGCGTACTCGTTTTTGAATGCGCACGCGCATACTCGTTTTTGAATGCACACGCGCATACTCGTTTTGGAATAGGCACGCGCATACTCGTTTTTGAATGCGCACACGCATACTCGTATTTGAATGCACACGCGCGTACTCGTTTTAGATTGGACACGTGCATACTCGTTAATGAATGCGCACACGCATACTCGTATTTGAATGCACACGCGCATACTCGTTTTGAAAAAGCATGTGCATACTCGTTTTTGAATGCGCACGCGCATACTAGGTTTTGAATGCACACGCCCATACTCGTTTTTGAATGCACACGCGCATACTCGTTTCGGATTACGCACGCGCATACTCGTTTTGGAATGCGCACGCGCATGCTCGTTTTGGAATGCGAAGCGCATACTCGTTTTTGAATGCGCACGTGTATAATTGTTTCGGAATGCGCACGCGCATGCTCATTTTGGAATAGGCACGCGCATACCCGTTTTTGAATGCGCACACGCATACTCGTATTTGATTGCGCACGCGCATACTCGTTTTGCAATAGGCACGTGCATACTCGTTTTTGAATGCGCACGCGCATACGCGTTTTTAAACAGGCACACGCGTACTCGTTTTTGAATGCACACGCGAATACTCGTTTTTGAATGCACACGCGCATACTTGTTTCGGAATACGCACGCGCATACTAATTTTGGAATTCGCACGCGCATACTTGTTTTTGAATGCGCACGCGTGTACTCGTTTTTGAAAGCACATGCGCATACTCGTTTTAGAATAAGCACGCGCATACTCGTTTTTGAACGCGCACACGCATACTCGTTTTTGAATGCACACGCGCATACTCGTTTTGGAATGCGCACGCGTATACTCGTTTTTGAATAGGCACGCGCGTACTCGTTTTTGATTGCGCACGCGCATACTCGTTTTTGAATGCACACGTGCATACTCGTTTTTGAATGGGCACGCGCGTAATCGTTTTTGAATGCGCACGCGCATACTCGTTATTGAATGCACACGCGCATACTCGTTTTGGAATAGGCACGCGCATACTCGTTTTTGAATGCGCACACGCATACTCGTATTTGAATGCACACGCGCGTACTCGTTTTGGATTAGGCACGTGCATACTCGTTTTTGAATGCGCACACGCATACTCGTATTTGAATGCATACGCGCATACTCGTTTTGAAACAGGCACGTGCATACTCGTTTTTGAATGCGCACGCGCATACGCGTTTTTGAACAGGCACACGCGTACTCGTTTTTGATTGCGCACGCGTATACTCGTTTTGAATGCACACGCGCATACTAGGTTTTGAATGCACACGCCCATACTCGTTTTTGAATGCACACGCGCATACTCGTTTTGAACAGGCACACGCGTACTCGTTTTTGAATGCGCACGCGTATACTCGTTTTGAATGCACACGCGCATACTAGGTTTTGAATGCGCACGCCCATACTCGTTTTTGAATGCACACGCGCATACTCGTTTCGGAATACGCACGCGCATACTAGTTTTGTAATGCGCACGCGCATGCTCGTTTTGGAATGCGAAGCACATACTCGTTTTTGAATGCGCACGCGCGTACTCTTTTTTGAATTCGCACGCGCATACTCCTTTTGGAATAGGCACGTGCGTACTCGTTTTTGAATGCGCCCGCACATACTCGTTTTTGAATAGGCACGCGCGTACTCGTTTTTGAATGCACACACGCGTACTCGTTTTTAAATAGGCACGCGCATAATCGTTTTTGACTGCGCACGTGTATAATCGTTTCGGAATGAGCACGCGCATGCTCGTTTTGGAATAGGCACACGCGTACTCGTTTTTGAATGCGCACACACATACTCGTATTTGATTGCGCACGCGCATACTCGTTTTGCAAAAGGCACGTGCATACTCGTTTTTGAATGCGCACGCGCATACGCGTTTTTGAACAGGCACACGCGTACTCGTTTTTGAATGCGCACGCGTATACTCGTTTTGAATGCGCACGCGAATACTCGTTTTTGAATGCACACGCGCATACTCGTTTCGGAATACGCACGCGCATACTAATTTTGGAATGCGCACGCGCATACTCGTTTTTGAATGCGCACGCGCGTACTCGTTTTCGAAAGCACATGCGCATACTTGTTTTGGAATAAGCACGCGCATACTCGTTTTTGAACGCGCATACTCGTTTTGGAATGCGCACGCGTATACTCGTTTTTGAATAGGCACGCGCGTACTCGTTTTTGATTGCGCACGCGCATACTCGTTTTTGAATGCACACGCGCATACTCGTTTTTGAATGGGCACGCGCGTAATCGTTTTTGAATGCGCACGGGCATACTCGTTATTGAATGCACGCGCGCATACTCGTTTTGGAATAGGCACGCGCATACTCGTTTTTGAATGCGCACACGCATACTCGTATTTGAATGCACACGCGCGTACTCGTTTTGGATTAGGCACGTGCATACTCGTTTTTGAATGCGCACACGCATACTCGTATTTGAATGCACACGCGCATACTCGTTTTGAAACAGGCATGTGCATACTCGTTTTTGAATGCGCACGCGCATACGCGTTTTTGAACAGGCACACGCGTACTCGTTTTTGAATGCGCACGCGTATACTCGTTTTGAATGCACACGCGCATACTCGTTTTGAATAGGCACGCGCGTACTCGTTTTTGAATGCGCACGCGTATACTAGTTTCGGAATGCGCACGCGCATACTCGTTTTCGAATAGGCGTGCGCATACTCGTTTTTGTTTGCGCACACGCATACTCGTTTTTGAATGCACACGCGCATACTCGTTTTCGAATAGGCACGCGCATACTCGTTTTTGAATGCACACGCGCATACTCGTTTTTGAATGCACACGCGCATACTCGTTTGGGAAGGCGCACGCGCATACTCGTTTTTGAATAGGCATGCGCGTACTCGTTTTTGAATGCGCACGCGCATAATTGTTTTTGAATGCACACGCGCATACTCGTTTTGGAATAGGCACGCGCATACTCGTTTTTGAATGCGCACACGCATACTCGTATTTGATTGCGCACGCGCATACTCGTTTTGCAATAGGCACGTGCATACTCGTTTTTGAATGCCTACGCGCATACGCGGTTTTGAACAGGCACACGCGTACTCGTTTTTGAATGCACACGCGCATACTCTTTTTGAAATAGGCACGTGCATACTCGTTTTTGAATGCGCACGCGCATACACGTTTTTGAACAGGCACACGCGTACTCGTTTTTGAATGCGCACGCGTATACTCGTTTTGAATGCATACGCGCATACTAGGTTTTGAATGCACACGCCCATACTCGTTTTTGAATGCACACGCGCATACTCGTTTCGGATTACGCACGCGCATACTCGTTTTGGAATGCGCAAGCGCATGCTCGTTTTGGAATGCGAAGCGCATACTCGTTTTTGAATGCGTACGCGCGTACTCGTTTTTGAATTCGCACGCGCATAATCCTTTTGGAATAGGCACGTGCGTACTCGTTTTTGAATGCGCACGCACATACTCGTTTTTGAATAGGCACGCGCGTACTCGTTTTTAATGCACACACGCGTACTCGTTTTTGAATAGGCACGCGCATACTCGTTTTTGACTGCGCAGGTGCATAATTGTTTCGGAATGCGCACGCGCATGCTCGTTTTGGAATAGGCACGCGCATACTCGTTTTTGAATGCGCACACGCATACTCGTATTTGATTGCGCACGCGCATACACGTTTTGCAATAGGCATGTGCATACTCGTTTTTGAATGCGCACGCGTATACTCGTTTTGAATGTGCACGCGAATACTTGTTTTTGAATGCACACGCGCATACTCGTTTCGGAATACGCACGCGCATACTAATTTTGGAATGCGCACGCGCATACTCGTTTTTGAATGCGCACGCGCGTACACGTTTTCGAAAGCACATGCGCATACTTGTTTTGGAATAAGCACGCGCATACTCGTTTTTGAACGCGCATACTCGTTGTGGAATGCGCACGCGTATACTCGTTTTTGAATAGGCACGCGCGTACTCGTTTTTGATTGCGCACGCGCATACTCGTTTTTGAATGCACACGCGCATACTCGTTTTTGAATGGGCACGCGCGTAATCGTTTTTGAATGCGCATGGGCATACTCGTTATTGAATGCACACGCGCATACTCGTTTTTGAATGCGCACGCGTATACTCGCTTTGAATGCGCACACGCATACTCGGTTTTGAATGCACACGCCCATACTCGTTTTTGAATAGGCATGCGCGTACTCGTTTTTGAATGCGCACGCGCATAAGTGTTTTTGAATGCACACGCGCATACACGTTTTGGAATAGGCACGCGCATACTCGTTTTTGAATGCGCACACGCATACTCGTATTTGAATGCACACGCGCGTACTCGTTTTGGATTAGGCCTTTGCATACTCGTTTTTGAATGCGCACACGCATACTCGTTTTTGAACAGGCACACGCGTACTCGTTTTAGAATGCGCACGCGTATACTCGTTTTGAATGCGCACGCGCATACTCGTTTTTTAATGCACGCGCGCATACTCGTTTCGGAATACGCACGCGCATACTAATTTTGGAATGCGCACGCGCATACTCGTTTTTGAATGCGCACGCGCGTACTCGTTTTTGAAAGCACATGCGCATACTCGTTTTGGAATAAGCACGCGCATACTCGTTTTTGAATGCACACGCGCATTCTCGTTTTGGAATAGGCACGCGCATACTCGTTTTTGAATGCGCACACGCATACTCGTATTTGAATGCACACGCGCGTACTCGTTTTGGATTAGGGACGTGCATACTCGTTTTTGAATGCGCACACGCATACTCGTATTTGAATGCACACGCGCATACGCGTTTTTGAACAGGCAGACGCGTACTCGTTTTTGAATGCGCACGCGTATACTCGTTTTGAATGCACACGCGCATACTAGGTTTTGAATGCACATGCTCATACTCGTTTTTGAATGCACATGCGCATACTCGTTTTGAATACGCACGCGCGTACTCGTTTTTGAATGCGCACAAATATACTAGTTTCAGAATGCGCACGCGCATACTCGTTTTCGAATAGGCGCGCGCATACTTGTTTTTGATTGCGCACACGCATGCTCGTTTTTGAATGCACACGCGCATACTCGTTTTGGAATACGCACGCGCATACTCGTTTTAGAATGTGCACGCGCATATTCGTTTTGGAATAGGCACGTGCGTACTCGTTTTTGAAAGCGAACGCGCAAACGCATTTTTGAGCATGCACACGCGTACTTGTTTATGAATGCGCACGAGTATACTCGTTCTGAATGCACACGCGCATACTCGTTTTTGAATAGGCACGCGCATACTCGTTTTTGACTGCGCACGTGTATACTCCTTTCGGAATGCGCACGCGCGTACTCGTTTTTGAATGCGCACGCGTACACTCGTTTTGAATGCGCACGCGTATACTCGTTTTTGAACAGGCACACACACGCGTACTCGTTTTAGAATGCGCACGCGTATACTCGTTTTGAATGCGCACGCGCATACTCGTTTTTTAATGCACACGCGCATACTCGTTTCGGAATACGCACGCGCATACTAATTTTGGAATGCGCACGCGCATACTCGTTTTTGAATGCGCACGCGCGTACTCGTTTTTGAAAGCACATGCGCATACTCGTTTTGGAATAAGCACGCGCATACTGGTTTTTGAATACACACGCGCATTCTCGTTTTGGAATAGGCACGCGCATACTCGTTTTTGAATGCGCACACGCATACTCGTATTTGAATGCACACGCGCGTACTCGTTTTGGATTAGGGACGAGCATACTCGTTTTTGAATGCGCACACGCATACTCGTATTTGAATGCACACGCGCATACTCGTTTTGAAATAGGCACGTGCATACTCGTTTTTGAATGCGCACGCGCATACGCGTTTTTGAACAGGCAGACGCGTACTCGTTTTTGAATGCGCACGCGTATACTCGTTTTGAATGCACACGCGCATACTAGGTTTTGAATGCACAGGCTCATACTCGTTTTTGAATGCACATGCGCATACTTGTTTTGAATACGCACGCGCGTACTCGTTTTTGAATGCGCACAAATATACTAGTTTCAGAATGCGCACGCGCATACTCGTTTTCGAATAGGCGCGCGCATACTTGTTTTTGATTGCGCACACGCATGCTCGTTTTTGAATGCACACGCGCATACTCGTTTCGGAATACGCACGCGCATACTCGTTTTGGAATGTGCACGCGCATATTCGTTTTGGAATAGGCACGTGCGTACTCGTTTTTGAAAGCGAACGCGCAAACGCGTTTTTGAGCATGCACACGCGTACTTGTTTATGAATGCGCACGGGTATACTCGTTCTGAATGCACACGCGCATACTCGTTTTTGAATAGGCACGCGCATACTCGTTTTTGACTGCGCACGTGTATACTCCTTTCGGAATGCGCACGCGCATGCTCGTTTTTGAATAGGCACGCGCGTACTCGTTTTTGAATGCGCACGCGTACACTCGTTTTGAATGCGCACGCGTATACTCGTTTTTGAATGCACACGCGCATACTCGTTTTCGAATAGGCACGCGCCTACTCGTTTTTCAATGCACACGCGCATACTCGTTTTTGAATGCATACACGCATACTCGTTACGAAATAGGCACGCGCATACTCGTTTGGGAAGGCGCACGCGCATACTCGTTTTTGAATAGGCATGCGGGTACTCGTTTTTGAATGCGCACGCGCATAATTGTTTTTGAATGCACACGCGCATACTTGTTGTGAAATAGGCACGCGTATACTCGTTTTTGAATGCGCACACGCATACTCGTATTTGATTGCGCACGCGCATACTTGTTTTGCAATAGGCACGTGCATACTCGTTTTTGAATGCCCACGCGCATACGCGTTTTTGAACAGGCACACGCCTACTCGTTTTTGATTGCGCACGCGTATACTCGTTTTGAATGCGCACGCGCATACTCGTTTTTGAATGCACACGCGCATACTGGTTTCGGAATACGCACGCGCATACTCGTTTTGGAATGCGCACGCGCATACTCGATTTTGAATGCGCACGCGCGTACTCGTTTTTCAAACACATGCGCATACTCGTTTTGGAATAAGCACGCGCATACTCGTTTTTGAATGCGCACGCGTATACTCGCTTTGAATGCGCACACGCATACTCGGTTTTGAATGCACACGCCCATACTCGTTTTTGAATAGGCATTCGCGTACTCGTTTTTGAATGCGCACGCGCACAATTGTTTTTGAATGCACACGCGCATACACGTTTTGGAATAGGCACGCGCATACTCGTTTTTGAATGCGCACACGCATACTCGTATTTGAATGCACACGCGCGTACTCGTTTTGGATTAGGCTTTTGCATACTCGTTTTTGAATGCGCACACGCATACTCGTTTTTGAACAGGCACACGCGTACTCGTTTTTGAAAGCGAACGCGCAAACGCATTTTTGAGCATGCACACGCGTACTTGTTTATGAATGCGCACGAGTATACTCGTTCTGAATGCACACGCGCATACTCGTTTTTGAATAGGCACGCGCATACTCGTTTTTGACTGCGCACGTGTATACTCCTTTCGGAATGCGCACGCGCGTACTCGTTTTTGAATGCGCACGCGTACACTCGTTTTGAATGCGCACGCGTATACTCGTTTTTGAACAGGCACACACACGCGTACTCGTTTTAGAATGCGCACGCGTATACTCGTTTTGAATGCGCACGCGCATACTCGTTTTTTAATGCACACGCGCATACTCGTTTCGGAATACGCACGCGCATACTAATTTTGGAATGCGCACGCGCATACTCGTTTTTGAATGCGCACGCGCGTACTCGTTTTTGAAAGCACATGCGCATACTCGTTTTGGAATAAGCACGCGCATACTGGTTTTTGAATACACACGCGCATTCTCGTTTTGGAATAGGCACGCGCATACTCGTTTTTGAATGCGCACACGCATACTCGTATTTGAATGCACACGCGCGTACTCGTTTTGGATTAGGGACGAGCATACTCGTTTTTGAATGCGCACACGCATACTCGTATTTGAATGCACACGCGCATACTCGTTTTGAAATAGGCACGTGCATACTCGTTTTTGAATGCGCACGCGCATACGCGTTTTTGAACAGGCAGACGCGTACTCGTTTTTGAATGCGCACGCGTATACTCGTTTTGAATGCACACGCGCATACTAGGTTTTGAATGCACAGGCTCATACTCGTTTTTGAATGCACATGCGCATACTTGTTTTGAATACGCACGCGCGTACTCGTTTTTGAATGCGCACAAATATACTAGTTTCAGAATGCGCACGCGCATACTCGTTTTCGAATAGGCGCGCGCATACTTGTTTTTGATTGCGCACACGCATGCTCGTTTTTGAATGCACACGCGCATACTCGTTTCGGAATACGCACGCGCATACTCGTTTTGGAATGTGCACGCGCATATTCGTTTTGGAATAGGCACGTGCGTACTCGTTTTTGAAAGCGAACGCGCAAACGCGTTTTTGAGCATGCACACGCGTACTTGTTTATGAATGCGCACGGGTATACTCGTTCTGAATGCACACGCGCATACTCGTTTTTGAATAGGCACGCGCATACTCGTTTTTGACTGCGCACGTGTATACTCCTTTCGGAATGCGCACGCGCATGCTCGTTTTTGAATAGGCACGCGCGTACTCGTTTTTGAATGCGCACGCGTACACTCGTTTTGATTGCGCACGCGTATACTCGTTTTTGAATGCACACGCGCATACTCGTTTTCGAATAGGCACGCGCCTACTCGTTTTTCAATGCACACGCGCATACTCGTTTTTGAATGCATACACGCATACTCGTTACGAAATAGGCACGCGCATACTCGTTTGGGAAGGCGCACGCGCATACTCGTTTTTGAATAGGCATGCGGGTACTCGTTTTTGAATGCGCACGCGCATAATTGTTTTTGAATGCACACGCGCATACTTGTTGTGGAATAGGCACGCGTATACTCGTTTTTGAATGCGCACACGCATACTCGTATTTGATTGCGCACGCGCATACTTGTTTTGCAATAGGCACGTGCATACTCGTTTTTGAATGCGCACGCGCATACGCGTTTTTGAACAGGCACACGCCTACTCGTTTTTGATTGCGCACGCGTATACTCGTTTTGAATGCGCACGCGCATACTCGTTTTTGAATGCACACGCGCATACTGGTTTCGGAATACGCACGCGCATACTCGTTTTGGAATGCGCACGCGCATACTCGATTTTGAATGCGCACGCGCGTACTCGTTTTTCAAACACATGCGCATACTCGTTTTGGAATAAGCACGCGCATACTCGTTTTTGAATGCGCACGCGTATACTCGCTTTGAATGCGCACACGCATACTCGGTTTTGAATGCACACGCCCATACTCGTTTTTGAATAGGCATGCGCGTACTCGTTTTTGAATGCGCACGCGCACAATTGTTTTTGAATGCACACGCGCATACACGTTTTGGAATAGGCACGCGCATACTCGTTTTTGAATGCGCACACGCATACTCGTATTTGAATGCACACGCGCGTACTCGTTTTGGATTAGGCTTTTGCATACTCGTTTTTGAATGCGCACACGCATACTCGTTTTTGAACAGGCACACGCGTACTCGTTTTAGAATGCGCACGCGTATACTCGTTTTGAATGCGCACGCGCATACTCGTTTTTTAATGCACGCGCGCATACTCGTTTCGGAATACGCACGCGCATACTAATTTTGGAATGCGCACGCGCATACTCGTTTTTGAATGCGCACGCGCGTACTCGTTTTTGAAAGCACATGCGCATACTCGTTTTGGAATAAGCACGCGCATACTCGTTTTTGAATGCACACGCGCATTCTCGTTTTGGAATAGGCACGCGCATACTCGTTTTTGAATGCGCACACGCATACTCGTATTTAAATGCACACGCGCGTACTCGTTTTGGATTAGGGACGTGCATACTCGTTTTTGAATGCGCACACGCATACTCGTATTTGAATGCACACGCGCATACGCGTTTTTGAACAGGCAGACGCGTACTCGTTTTTGAATGCGCACGCGTATACTCGTTTTGAATGCACACGCGCATACTAGGTTTCGAATGCACATGCTCATACTCGTTTTTGAATGCACATGCGCATACTCGTTTTGAATACGCACGCGCGTACTCGTTTTTGAATGCGCACAAATATACTAGTTTCAGAATGCGCACGCGCATACTCGTTTTCGAATAGGCGCGCGCATACTTGTTTTTGATTGCGCACACGCATGCTCGTTTTTGAATGCACACGCGCATACTCGTTTCGGAATACGCACGCGCATACTCGTTTTGGAATGTGCACGCGCATATTCGTTTTGGAATAGGCACGTGCGTACTCGTTTTTGAAAGCGAACGCGCAAACGCATTTTTGAGCATGCACACGCGTACTTGTTTATGAATGCGCACGGGTATACTCGTTCTGAATGCACACGCGCATACTCGTTTTTGAATAGGCACGCGCATACTCGTTTTTGACTGCGCACGTGTATACTCCTTTCGGAATGCGCACGCGCATGCTCGTTTTTGAATAGGCACGCGCGTACTCGTTTTTGAATGCGCACGCGTACACTCGTTTTGAATGCGCACGCGTATACTCGTTTTTGAACAGGCACACACACGCGTACTCGTTTTAGAATGCGCACGCGTATACTCGTTTTGAATGCGCACGCGCATACTCGTTTTTTAATGCACACGCGCATACTCGTTTCGGAATACGCACGCGCATACTAATTTTGGAATGCGCACGCGCATACTCGTTTTTGAATGCGCACGCGCGTACTCGTTTTTGAAAGCACATGCGCATACTCGTTTTGGAATAAGCACGCGCATACTGGTTTTTGAATGCACACGCGCATTCTCGTTTTGGAATAGGCACGCGCATACTCGTTTTTGAATGCGCACACGCATACTCGTATTTGAATGCACACGCGCGTACTCGTTTTGGATTAGGGACGAGCATACTCGTTTTTGAATGCGCACACGCGTACTCGTTTTTGAATGCGCACGCGTATACTCGTTTTGAATGCACACGCGCATACTAGGTTTTGAATGCACATGCTCATACTCGTTTTTGAATGCACATGCGCATACTCGTTTTGAATACGCACGCGCGTACTCGTTTTTGAATGCGCACAAATATACTAGTTTCAGAATGCGCACGCGCATACTCGTTTTCGAATAGGCACGCGCATACTTGTTTTTGATTGCGCACACGCATGCTCGTTTTTGAATGCACACGCGCATACTCGTTTCGGAATACGCACGCGCATACTCGTTTTGGAATGTGCACGCGCATATTCGTTTTGGAATAGGCACGTGCGTACTCGTTTTTGAAAGCGAACGCGCAAACGCGTTTTTGAGCTTGCACACGCGTACTTGTTTATGAATGCGCACGGGTATACTCGTTCTGAATGCACACGCGCATACTCGTTTTTGAATAGGCACGCGCATACTCGTTTTTGACTGCGCCCGTGTATACTCCTTTCGGAATGCGCACGCGCATGCTCGTTTTTGAATAGGCACGCGCGTACTCGTTTTTGAATGCGCACGCGTACACTCGTTTTGAATGCGCACGCGTATACTCGTTTTTGAATGCACACGCGCATACTCGTTTTCGAATAGGCACGCGCCTACTCGTTTTTGAATGCACACGCGCATACTCGTTTTTGAATGCATACGCGCATACTCGTTACAAAATAGGCACGCGCATACTCGTTTGGGAAGGCGCACGCGCATACTCGTTTTTGAATAGGCATGCGGGTACTTGTTTTTGAATGCGCACGCGCATAATTGTTTTTGAATGCACACGCGCATACTTGTTGTGGAATAGGCACGCGTATACTCGTTTTTGAATGCGCACACGCATACTCGTATTTGATTGCGCACGCGCATACTTGTTTTGCAATAGGCACGTGCATACTCGTTTTTGAATGCGCACGCGCATACGCGTTTTTGAACAGGCACACGCCTACTCGTTTTTGAATGCGCACGCGTATACTCGTTTTGAATGCGCACGCGCATACTCGTTTTTGAACGCACGCGCATACTGGTTTCGGAATACGCACGCGCATACTCGTTTTGGAATGCGCACGCGCATACTCGATTTTGAATGCGCACGCGCGTACTCGTTTTTCAAAGCACATGCGCATACTCGTTTTGGAATAAGCACGCGCATACTCGTTTTTGAACGCGCACACGCATACTCGTTTTTGAATGCACACACGCATACCCGTTTTTGAATGGGCACGTGCGTACTCGTTTTTGAATGCGCACGCGCATACTCGTTTTTGAATGCACACGCGCATACTCGTTTTGGAATAGGCACGCGCATACTCGTTTTTGAATGCGCACACGCATACTCGTATTTGAATGCACACGCGCGTACCCGTTTTGGATTGGACACGTGCATACTCGTTATTGAATGCGCACACGCATACTCGTATTTGAATGCACACGCGCATACTCGTTTTGAAATAGGCATGTGCATACTCGTTTTTGAATGCGCACGCGCATACTAGGTTTTGAATGCACACGCCCATACTCGTTTTTGAATGCAAACGCGCATACTCGTTTCGGATTACGCACGCGCATACTCGTTTTGGAATGCGCACGCGCATGCTCGTTTTGGAATGCGAAGCGCATACTCGTTTTTGAATGCGCACGTGTATAATTGTTTCGGAATGCGCACGCGCATGCTCATTTTGGAATAGGCACGCGCATACCCGTTTTTGAATGCGCAAACGCATACTCGTATTTGATTGCGCACGCGCATACTCGTTTTGCAATAGGCACGTGCATACTCGTTTTTGAATGCGCACGCGCATACGCGTTTTTAAACAGGCACACGCGGACTCCTTTTTGAATGCGCACGAGTATACTCGTTTTGAATGCGCACGCGAATACTCGTTTTTGAATGCACACGCGCATACTCGTTTCGGAATACGCACGCGCATACTAATTTTGGAATTCGCACGCGCATACTCGTTTTTGAATGCGCACGCGTGTACTCGTTTTTGAAAGCACATGCGCATACTCGTTTTAGAATAAGCACGCGCATACTCGTTTTTGAACGCGCACACGCATACTCGTTTTTGAATGCACACGCGCATACTCGTTTTGGAATGCGCACGCGTATACTCGTTTTTGAATAGGCACGCGCGTACTCGTTTTTGATTGCGCACGCGCATACTCGTTTTTGAATGCACACGTGCATACTCGTTTTTGAATGGGCACGCGCGTAATCGTTTTTGAATGCGCACGCGCATACTCGTTATTGAATGCACACGCGCATACTCGTTTTGGAATAGGCACGCGCATACTCGTTTTTGAATGCGCACACGCATACTCGTATTTGAATGCACACGCGCGTACTCGTTTTGGATTAGGCACGTGCATACTCGTTTTTGAATGCGCACACGCATACTCGTATTTGAATGCATACGCGCATACTCGTTTTGAAACAGGCACGTGCATACTCGTTTTTGAATGCGCACGCGCATACGCTTTTTTGAACAGGCACACGCGTACTCGTTTTTGAATGCGCACGCGTATACTCGTTTTGAATGCACACGCGCATACTAGGTTTTGAATGCACACGCCCATACTCGTTTTTGAATGCACACGCGCATACTCGTTTTGAACAGGCACACGCGTACTCGTTTTTGAATGCGCACGCGTATACTCGTTTTGAATGCACACGCGCATACTAGGTTTTGAATGCGCACGCCCATACTCGTTTTTGAATGCACACGCGCATACTCGTTTCGGAATACGCACGCGCATACTAGTTTTGTAATGCGCACGCGCATGCTCGTTTTGGAATGCGAAGCGCATACTCGTTTTTGAATGCGCACGCGCGTACTCTTTTTTGAATTCGCACGCGCATACTCCTTTTGGAATAGGCACGTGCGTACTCGTTTTTGAATGCGCCCGCACATACTCGTTTTTGAATAGGCACGCGCGTACTCGTTTTTGAATGCACACACGCGTACTCGTTTTTAAATAGGCACGCGCATACTCGTTTTTGACTGCGCACGTGTATAATCGTTTCGGAATGAGCACGCGCATGCTCGTTTTGGAATAGGCACACGCGTACTCGTTTTTGAATGCGCACACACATACTCGTATTTGATTGCGCACGCGCATACTCGTTTTGCAAAAGGCACGTGCATACTCGTTTTTGAATGCGCACGCGCATACGCGTTTTTGAACAGGCACACGCGTACTCGTTTTTGAATGCGCACGCGTATACTCGTTTTGAATGCGCACGCGAATACTCGTTTTTGAATGCACACGCGCATACTCGTTTCGGAATACGCACGCGCATACTAATTTTGGAATGCGCACGCGCATACTCGTTTTTGAATGCGCACGCGCGTACTCGATTTCGAAAGCACATGCGCATACTTGTTTTGGAATAAGCACGCGCATACTCGTTTTATTACGCGCATACTCGTTTTGGAATGCGCACGCGTATACTCGTTTTTGAATAGGCACGCGCGTACTCGTTTTTGATTGCGCACGCGCATACTCGTTTTTGAATGCACACGCGCATACTCGTTTTTGAATGGGCACGCGCGTAATCGTTTTTGAATGCGCACGGGCATACTCGTTATTGAATGCACGCGCGCATACTCGTTTTGGAATAGGCACGCGCATACTCGTTTTTGAATGCGCACACGCATACTCGTATTTGAATGCACACGCGCGTACTCGTTTTGGATTGGGCACGTGCATACTCGTTTTTGAATGCGCACACGCATACTCGTCTTTGAATGCACACGCGCATACTCGTTTTGAAACAGGCATGTGCATACTCGTTTTTGAATGCGCACGCGCATACGCGTTTTTGAGCAGGCACACGCGTACTCCTTTTTGAATGCGCACGCGTATTCTCGTTTTGAATGCACACGCGCATACTCGTTTTGAATAGGCACGCGCGTACTCGTTTTTGAATGCGCACGCGTATACTAGTTTCGGAATGCGCACGCGCATACTCGTTTTCGAATAGGCGTGCGCATACTCGTTTTTGTTTGCGCACACGCATACTCGTTTTTGAATGCACACGCGCATACTCGTTTTTGAATGCACACGCGCATACTCGTTTTCGAATAGGCACGCGCATACTCGTTTTTGAATGCGCCCGCACATACTCGTTTTGAATAGGCACGCGCGTACTCGTTTTTGAATGCACACACGCGTACTCGTTTTGGAATAGGCACGCGCATACTCGTTTTTGACTGCGCACGTGTATAATCGTTTCGGAATGCGCACGCGCATGCTCGTTTTGGAATAGGCACGCGCATACTCGTTTTTGAATGCGCACACGCATACTCGTATTTAATTGCGCGCGCGCATACTCGTTTTGCAATAGGCACGTGCATACTCGTTTTTGAATGCGCACGCGCATACGCGTTTTTGAACAGGCACTCGCGTACTCGTTTTTGAATGCGCACGCGTATACTCGTTTTGAATGCGCACGCGAATACTCGTTTTTGAATGCACACGCGCATACTCGTTTCGGAATACGCACGTGCATACTAATTTTGGAATGCGCACGCGCTTACTCGTTTTTGAATGCGCACGTGCGTACTCGTTTTTGAAAGCACATGCGCATACTCGTTTTGGAATAAGCACGCGCATATTTGTTTTGGAATAGGCACGTGCGTACTCGTTTTTGAAAGCGAACGCGCATACGCGTTTTCGAACATGCACACGCGTACTTGTTTATGAATGTGCACGGGCATACTCGTTATTGAATGCACGCGCGCATACTCGTTTTGGAATAGGCACGCGCATACTCGTTTTTGAATGCGCACACGCATACTCGTATTTGAATGCACACGCGCGTACTCGTTTTGGATTAGGCACGTGCATACTCGTTTTTGAATGCGCACACGCATACTCGTATTTGAATGCACACGCGCATACTCGTTTTGAAACAGGCATGTGCATACTCGTTTTTGAATGCGCACGCGCATACGCGTTTTTGAACAGGCACACGCGTACTCGTTTTTGAATGCGCACGCGTATACTCGTTTTGAATGCACACGCGCATACTCGTTTTTGAATAGGCACGCGCATACTCGTTTTTGACTGCGCACGTGTATACTCCTTTCCGAATGCGCACGCGCATGCTCGTTTTTAAATAGGCACGCGCGTACTCGTTTTTGAATGCGCACACGTACACTTGTTTTGAATGCGCACGCGTACACTCGTTTTTGAATGCACACGCGCATACTCGTTTTCGAATAGGCACGCGCATACTCGTTTTTGAATGCACACGCGCATACTCGTTTGGGAAGGCGCACGCGCATACTCGTTTTTGAATAGGCATGCGCGTACTCATTTTTGAGTGCGCACGCGCATAATTGTTTTTGAATGCACACGCGCATACTCGTTTTGGAATAGGCACGCGCATACTCGTTTTTGAATGCGCACACGCATACTCGTATTTGATTGCGCACGCGCATACTCGTTTTGCAATAGGCACGTGCATAATCGTTTTTGAATGCGCACGCGCATACGCGTTTTTGAACAGGCACACGCGTATACTCGTTTTGAATGCGCACGCGCATACTCGTTTTTGAATGCACACGCGCATACTCGTTTCGGAATACGCACGCGCATACTCGTTTTGGAATGCGCACGCGCATACTCGTTTTTTAATGCGCACGCGCGTACTTGTTTTTGAATGCGCACGCGCATACTCGTTTTTGAAAGCACATGCGCATACTCGTTTTGGAATAAGCACGCGCATACTCGTTTTTGAACGCGCACACGCATACTCGTTTTTGAATGCACACGCGCATACTCGTTTTGGAATGCGCACGCATATACTCGTTTTTGAACATGCACACGCGTACTCGTTTTTGAATGCGACGCGTATACTCGTTTTGAATGCACACACGCATACTCGTATTTCAATGCACACGCGCATACTCGTTTTGAAATAGGCACGTGCATACTCGTTTTTGAATGCGCACGCGCATACGCGTTTTTGAACAGGCACACGCGTACTCGTTTTTGATTGCGCACGCGTATACTCGTTTTTGAATGCATACGCGCATACTCGTTACGAAATAGGCACGCGCATACTCGTTTGGGAAGGCGCACGCGCGTACTCGTTTTTGAATAGGCATGCGCGTACTCATTTTTGAATGCGCACGCGCATAAATGTTTCTGAATGCACACGCGCATACTTGTTTTGGAATAGGCACGCGCATACTCGTTTTTGAATGCGCACACGCATACTCGTTTTTGAATGCGCACACGCATACTCGTATTTGATTGCGCACGCGCATACTCGTTTTGCACTAGGCACGTGCATACTCGTTTTTGATTGCGCACGCGCATACGCGTTTTTGAACAGGCACACGCCTACTCGTTTTTGAATGCACACGCGTATACTCGTTTTGAATGCGCACGCGCATACTCGTTTTTGAATGCACACGCGCATACTCGTTTCGGAATACGCACGCGCATACTCGTTTTGGAATGCGCACGCGCATACTCGTTTTTGAATGCGCACGCGCGTACTCCTTTTTGAAAGCACATGCGCATACTCGTTTTGGAATAAGCACGCGCATACTCGTTTTTGAACGCGCACACGCCTACTCGTTTTTGAATGCACACGCGCATACTCGTTTTTGAATGGGCACGTGCGTACTCGTTTTTGAATGCGCACGCGCATACTCGTTTTTGAATGCACACGCGCATACTCGTTTTGGAATAGGCACGCGCATACTCGTTTTTGAATGCGCACACGCATACTCGTATTTGAATGCACACGCGCGTACTCGTTTTGGATTAGGCACGTGCATACTCGTTATTGAATGCGCACACGCATACTCGTATTTGAATGCACACGCGCATACTCGTTTTGAAATAGGCACGTGCATACTCGTTTTTGAATGCGCACGCGCATACACGTTTTTGAACAGGCACACGCGTACTCGTTTTTGAATGCGCACGCGTATACTCGTTTTGAATGCACACGCGCATACTAGGTTTTGAATGCACACGCCCATACTCGTTTTTGAATGCACACGCGCATACTCGTTTCGGATTACACACGCGCATACTCGTTTTGGAATGCGCACGCGCATGCTCGTTTTGGAATGCGAAGCGCATACTCGTTTTTGAATGCGCACGCGCGTACTCGTTTTTGAATTCGCACGGGCATAATCCTTTTGGAATAGGCACGTGCGTACTCGTTTTTGAATGCGCACGCACATACTCGTTTTTGAATAGGCACGCGCGTACTCGTTTTTAATGCACACACGCGTACTCGTTTTTGAATAGGCACGCGCATACTCGTTTTTGACTGCGCAGGTGTATAATTGTTTCGGAATGCGCACGCGCATGCTCGTTTTGGAATAGGCACGCGCATACTCGTTTTTAAATGCGCACACGCATACTCGTATTTGATTGCGCACGTGCATACTCGTTTTGCAATAGGCACGTGCATACTCGTTTTTGAATGCGCACGCGCATACGCGTTTTTGAATGCGCACGCGTATACTCGTTTTGAATGCGCACGCGAATACTCGTTTTTGAATGCACACGCGCATACTCGTTTTGGAATACGCACGCGCATACTACTTTTGAAATGCGCACGCGCATACTCGTTTTTGAATGCGCACGCGCGTACACGTTTTCGAAAGCACATGCGCATACTCGTTTTGGAATAAGCACGCGCATACTCGTTTTTGAATGCACACGCGCATTCTCGTTTTGGAATAGGCACGCGCATACTCGTTTTTGAATGCGCACACGCATACTCGTATTTGAATGCACACGCGCGTACTCGTTTTGGATTAGGGACGTGCATACTCGTTTTTGAATGCGCACACGCATACTCGTATTTGAATGCACACGCGCATACTCGTTTTGAAATAGGCACGTGCATACTCGTTTTTGAATGCGCACGCGCATACGCGTTTTTGAACAGGCAGACGCGTACTCGTTTTTGAATGCGCACGCGTATACTCGTTTTGAATGCACACGCGCATACTAGGTTTTGAATGCACATGCTCATACTCGTTTTTGAATGCACATGCGCATACTCGTTTTGAATACGCACGCGCGTACTCGTTTTTGAATGCGCACAAATATACTAGTTTCAGAATGCGCACGCGCATACTTGTTTTTGATTGCGCACACGCATGCTCGTTTTTGAATGCACACGCGCATACTCGTTCCGGAATACGCACGCGCATACACGTTTTGGAATGTGCACGCGCATATTCGTTTTGGAATAGGCACGTGCGTACTCGTTTTTGAAAGCGAACGCGCAAACGCGATTTGAGCATGCACACGCGTACTTGTTTATGAATGCGCACGGGTATACTCGTTCTGAATGCACACGCGCATACTCGTTTTTGAATAGGCACGCGCATACTCGTTTTTGACTGCGCACGTGTATACTCCTTTCGGAATGCGCACGCGCATGCTCGTTTTTGAATAGGCACGCGCGTACTCGTTTTTGAATGCGCACGCGTACACTCGTTTTGAATGCGCACGCGTATACTCGTTTTTGAATGCACACGCGCATACTCGTTTTCGAATAGGCACGCGCCTACTCGTTTTTGAATGCACACGCGCATACTCGTTTTTGAATGCATACGCGCATACTCGTTACGAAATAGGCACGCGCATACTCGTTCGGGAAGGCGCACGCGCATACTCGTTTTTGAATAGGCATGCGCGTACTCGTTTTTGAATGCGCACACGCATACTCGTATTTGATTGCGCATGCGCATACTCGTTTTGCAATAGGCACGTGCATACTCGTTTTTCAATGCGCACGCGCATACGCGTTTTTGAACAGGCACACGCCTACTCGTTTTTGAATGCGCACGCGTATACTCGTTTTGAATGCGCACGCGCATACTCGTTTTTGAATGCACACGCGCATACTCGTTTCGGAATACGCACGCGCATACTCGTTTTGGAATGCGCACGCGCATACTCGATTTTGAATGCGCACGCGCGTACTCGTTTTTCAAAGCACATGCGCATACTCGTTTTGGAATAAGCACGCGCATACTCGTTTTTGAACGCGCACACGCATACTCGTTTTTGAATGCACACACGCATACTCGTTTTTGAATGGGCACGTGCGTACTCGTTTTTGAATGCGCACGCGCATACTCGTTTTTGAATGCACACGCGCATACTCGTTTTGGAATAGGCACGCGCATACTCGTTTTTGAATGCGCACACGCATACTCGTATTTGAATGCACACGCGCGTACTCGTTTTGGATTGGACACGTGCATACTCGTTATTGAATGCGCACACGCATACTCGTATTTGAATGCACACGCGCATACTCGTTTTGAAATAGGCTTGTGCATACTCGTTTTTGAATGCGCACGCGCATACTAGGTTTTGAATGCACACGCCCATACTCGTTTTTGAATGCACACGCGCATACTCGTTTCGGATTACGCACGCGCATACTCGTTTTGGAATGCGCACTCGCATGCTCCTTTTGGAATGCGAAGCGCATACTCGTTTTTGAATGCGCACGTGTATAATTGTTTCGGAATGCGCACGCGCATGCTCATTTTGGAATAGGCACGCGCATACCCGTTTTTGAATGCGCACACGCATACTCGTATTTGATTGCGCACGTGCATACTCGTTTTTGAATGCGCACGCGCATACGCGTTTTTAAACAGGCACACGCGTACTCGTTTTTGAATGCGCACGCGTATACTCGTTTTGAATGCGCACGCGAATACTCGTTTTTGAATGCACACGCGCATACTCGTTTCGGAATACGCACGCGCATACTAATTTTGGAATGCGCACGCGCATACTTGTTTTTGAATGCGCACGCGCGTACTCGTTTTCGAAAGCACATGCGCATACTTGTTTTGGAATAAGCTCGCGCATACTCGTTTTTGAACGCGCATACTCGTTTTGGAATGCGCACGCGTATACTCGTTTTTGAATAGGCACGCGCGTACTCGTTTTTGATTGCGCACACGCATACTCGTTTTTGAATGCACACGCGCATACTCGTTTTTGAATGGGCACGCGCGTAATCGTTTTTGAACGCGCACACGCATACTCGTTTTTGAATGCACGCGCGCATACTCGTTTTGGAATGCGCACGCGTATACTCGTTTTTGAATAGGCATGCGCGTACTCGTTTTCGATTGCGCACGCGCATACTCGTTTTTGAATGCACACGCGCATACTAGGTTTTGAATGCACACGCCCATACTCGTTTTTGAATGCACACGCGCATACTTGTTTCGGAATACGCACGCGCATACTCGTTTTGGAATGCGAAGCGCATACTCATTTTTGAATGCGCACGCGCGTACTCGTTTTTGAATTCGCACGCGCATACTCCTTTTGGGATAGGCACGTGCGTACTCGTTTTTGAATGCGCACGCACATACTCGTTTTTGAATAGGCACGCGCGTACTAGTTTTTGAATGCACACACGCGTACTCGTTTTGGAATAGGCACGCGCATACTCGTTTTTGACTGCGCACGTGTATAATCGTTTCGGAATGCGCACGCGCATGCTCGTTTTGGAATAGGCACGCGCATACTCGTTTTTGAATGCGCACACGCATACTCGTATTTGATTGCGCACGCGCATACTCGTTTTGCAATAGGCACGTGCATACTCGTTTTTGAATGCGCACGCGCGTACGCGTTTTTGAACAGGCACTCGCGTACTCGTTTTTGAATGCGCACGCGTATACTCGTTTTGAATGCGCACACGCATACTCGTATTTGAATGCACACGCGCGTACTCGTTTTGGATTAGGCACGTGCATACTCGTTTTTGAATGCGCACACGCATACTAGTTTTTGAACAGGCACACGCGTACTCGTTTTACAATGCGCACGCGTATACTCGTTTTGAATGCGCACGCGCATACTCGTTTTTTAATGCACACGCGCATACTCGTTTCGGAATACGCACGCGCATACTAATTTTGGAATGCGCACGCGCATACTCGTTTTTGAATGCGCACGCGCGTACTCGTTTTTGAAAGCACATGCGCATACTCGTTTTGGAATAAGCACGCGCATACTCGTTTTTGAATGCACACGCGCATTCTCGTTTTGGAATAGGCACGCGCATACTCGTTTTTGAATGCGCACACGCATACTCGTATTTGAATGCACACGCGCGTACTCGTTTTGGATTAGGGACGTGCATACTCGTTTTTGAATGCGCACACGCATACTCGTATTTGAATGCACACGCGCATACTCGTTTTGAAATAGGCACGTGCATACTCGTTTTTGAATGCGCACGCGCATACGCGTTTTTGAACAGGCAGACGCGTACTCGTTTTTGAATGCGCACGCGTATACTCGTTTTGAATGCACACGCGCATACTAGGTTTTGAATGCACATGCTCATACTCGTTTTTGAATGCACATGCGCATACTCGTTTTGAATACGCACGCGCGTACTCGTTTTTGAATGCGCACAAATATACTAGTTTCAGAATGCGCACGCGCATACTTGTTTTTGATTGCGCACACGCATGCTCGTTTTTGAATGCACACGCGCATACTCGTTCCGGAATACGCACGCGCATACACGTTTTGGAATGTGCACGCGCATATTCGTTTTGGAATAGGCACGTGCGTACTCGTTTTTGAAAGCGAACGCGCAAACGCGTTTTTGAGCATGCACACGCGTACTTGTTTATGAATGCGCATGGGTATACTCGTTCTGAATGCACACGCGCATACTCGTTTTTGAATAGGCACGCGCATACTCGTTTTTGACTGCGCACGTGTATACTCCTTTCGGAATGCGCACGCGCATGCTCGTTTTTGAATAGGCACGCGCGTACTCGTTTTTGAATGCGCACGCGTACACTCGTTTTGAATGCGCACGCGTATACTCGTTTTTGAATGCACACGCGCATACTCGTTTTCGAATAGGCACGCGCCTACTCGTTTTTGAATGCACACGCGCATACTCGTTTTTGAATGCATACGCGCATACTCGTTACGAAATAGGCACGCGCATACTCGTTCGGGAAGGCGCACGCGCATACTCGTTTTTGAATAGGCATGCGCGTACTCGTTTTTGAATGCGCACACGCATACTCGTATTTGATTGCGCATGCGCATACTCGTTTTGCAATAGGCACGTGCATACTCGTTTTTCAATGCGCACGCGCATACGCGTTTTTGAACAGGCACACGCCTACTCGTTTTTGAATGCGCACGCGTATACTCGTTTTGAATGCGCACGCGCATACTCGTTTTTGAATGCACACGCGCATACTCGTTTCGGAATACGCACGCGCATACTCGTTTTGGAATGCGCACGCGCATACTCGATTTTGAATGCGCACGCGCGTACTCGTTTTTCAAAGCACATGCGCATACTCGTTTTGGAATAAGCACGCGCATACTCGTTTTTGAACGCGCACACGCATACTCGTTTTTGAATGCACACACGCATACTCGTTTTTGAATGGGCACGTGCGCACTCGTTTTTGAATGCGCACGCGCATACTCGTTTTTGAATGCACACGCGCATACTCGTTTTGGAATAGGCACGCGCATACTCGTTTTTGAATGCGCACACGCATACTCGTATTTGAATGCACACGCGCGTACTCGTTTTGGATTGGACACGTGCATACTCGTTATTGAATGCGCACACGCATACTCGTATTTGAATGCACACGCGCATACTCGTTTTGAAATAGGCTTGTGCATACTCGTTTTTGAATGCGCACGCGCATACTAGGTTTTGAATGCACACGCCCATACTCGTTTTTGAATGCACACGCGCATACTCGTTTCGGATTACGCACGCGCATACTCGTTTTGGAATGCGCACTCGCATGCTCGTTTTGGAATGCGAAGCGCATACTCGTTTTTGAATGCGCACGTGTATAATTGTTTCGGAATGCGCACGCGCATGCTCATTTTGGAATAGGCACGCGCATACCCGTTTTTGAATGCGCACACGCATACTCGTATTTGATTGCGCACGTGCATACTCGTTTTTGAATGCGCACGCGCATACGCGTTTTTAAACAGGCACACGCGTACTCGTTTTTGAATGCGCACGCGTATACTCGTTTTGAATGCGCACGCGAATACTCGTTTTTGAATGCACACGCGCATACTCGTTTCGGAATACGCACGCGCATACTAATTTTGGAATGCGCACGCGCATACTTGTTTTTGAATGCGCACGCGCGTACTCGTTTTCGAAAGCACATGCGCATACTTGTTTTGGAATAAGCTCGCGCATACTCGTTTTTGAACGCGCATACTCGTTTTGGAATGCGCACGCGTATACTCGTTTTTGAATAGGCACGCGCGTACTCGTTTTTGATTGCGCACACGCATACTCGTTTTTGAATGCACACGCGCATACTCGTTTTTGAATGGGCACGCGCGTAATCGTTTTTGAACGCGCACACGCATACTCGTTTTTGAATGCACGCGCGCATACTCGTTTTGGAATGCGCACGCGTATACTCGTTTTTGAATAGGCATGCGCGTACTCGTTTTCGATTGCGCACGCGCATACTCGTTTTTGAATGCACACGCGCATACTAGGTTTTGAATGCACACGCCCATACTCGTTTTTGAATGCACACGCGCATACTTGTTTCGGAATACGCACGCGCATACTCGTTTTGGAATGCGAAGCGCATACTCATTTTTGAATGCGCACGCGCGTACTCGTTTTTGAATTCGCACGCGCATACTCCTTTTGGGATAGGCACGTGCGTACTCGTTTTTGAATGCGCACGCACATACTCGTTTTTGAATAGGCACGCGCGTACTAGTTTTTGAATGCACACACGCGTACTCGTTTTGGAATAGGCACGCGCATACTCGTTTTTGACTGCGCACGTGTATAATCGTTTCGGAATGCGCACGCGCATGCTCGTTTTGGAATAGGCACGCGCATACTCGTTTTTGAATGCGCACACGCATACTCGTATTTGATTGCGCACGCGCATACTCGTTTTGCAATAGGCACGTGCATACTCGTTTTTGAATGCGCACGCGCGTACGCGTTTTTGAACAGGCACTCGCGTACTCGTTTTTGAATGCGCACGCGTATACTCGTTTTGAATGCGCACGCGAATACTCGTTTTTGAATGCACACGCGCATACTCGTTTCGGAATACGCACGTGCATACTAATTTTGGAATGCGCACGCGCATACTCGTTTTTGAATGCGCACGTGCGTACTCGTTTTTGAAAGCACATGCGCATACTCGTTTTGGAATAAGCACGCGCATATTCGTTTTGGAATAGGCACGTGCGTACTCGTTTTTGAAAGCGAACGCGCATACGCGTTTTCGAACATGCACACGCGTACTTGTTTATGAATGCGCACGGGTATACTCGTTTTGAATGCACACGCGCATACTCGTTTTTGAATAGGCACGCGCATATTCGTTTTTGACTGCGCACGTGTATACTCCTTTCGGAATGCGCACGCGCATGCTCGTTTTTAAATAGGCACGCGCGGACTCGTTTTTGAATGCGCACGCGTACACTTGTTTTGAATGCGCACGCGTATACTCGTTTTTGAATGCACACACTCTAAGCCAAAAATGGCCAAAATGGGAGCAACGGCTGTTTTTACTCCTTCAGACCGACTGTTACTCTCCGAAAAGACCAAGCGGAACAAGATGGCCGACTTGTTCGAGAATGGGGGAGCAACTGTATTCATCTTAAGTTTGTAAGGGAGCAACGGAAGGAGGAACCGCTGTAAATGCTCTCGTCACGCAACGGTTACTCCCCGGCAGGACACCGCACACAAATATGCATGCCGCCCACATTGATATTCATGGGCCAGATTAGTGTTTGTTCTGTGTGCCAGACTTCACCAAACCAAAACAGTGATTTATTTTAGCATCCGTAGATAATAAGATAGCAGCGCTGGCTGAACACAGAAGGCCTGAGAATACAGTACGGCAAATACCTAACACACGCAGCAGCAGGATGGAGAGTTGGCACGTCAAAGCGGACCGAACGCCGAAACACGTGCAAAACAACGATAAAAAAGGCCTAGACACGCCGTTCGTCCGAAACACGTGCATAAGGAGCCCCTCCCCCCCCCCCCCCCCCCGCGCCCAGATATATCGGAGAAGAAAAAAAAAAAAGCGGACCCAGACGCGCTTCTCATCAGCCATACACTTAGTAGCACGTTTCACCGTGTACTTTGAGGGCAGAATGACAAATCTGCGCCCGCACGACAAGTGTGGCGCTAGTGTAGCAAACGATGTAAGTTACAAAGTAATTTTTATTCAGTGTTTATGTTGACTAGCACTAAATAAAAATTATACTCAACTCTTTATATTTATTTATGAGTTTTAGTGTACCTCAGTTTTTTTTTATAATTGTATTAGGAGAACACACTGAAATTATTGCGCTGACGCCTGTGCTGCCACTGCTCGACGTTTTTTTTTTTCGGCGCAACTAGGTTCGCGTTCGCACTACTTACTCATTTTCATATGGTCTGTGGTTGGCGAGCACATGGACGTGCGGGCTTGTGAGCTATCGTGTGTGTGTGTCGCAGATTTGCGTTTCTACTTATTCGTGATGAAGGTTAGTGTATATTTATCTTTATGGAGCGCGAAGTAGTTGTGGATTTTGCTGCTGGGTGGAACAAACACATCGTAAACACGTCTTCAGCTATCTGCAAGCCTGTTCGCTCGTCGGACAAAGGACTGTGCATGCATCAGCGTGCAGGTGAGTGGCATTTCCAGCAACATTTAATGCTCTTACAATACATTGTTGAGTGGTTGCGCTATTGAAAGAGAAATGATTTGCTCTTATTCGCCGTATCCATTGCTAGCCGTATCGGACTAAATTACCTCTATTACCGCCTGCATACCCTCTTGCTTCCCCTGTCACCACTGCAGTGCCAGTGTACTTTTGCAGTTAAAAGTTCATTTCCGCAACACTATCTCGCTTGAAAAAACATTGGGGCGGGGTTGTAGCTGCATTCATACTGGCACTTTTTTACCATTGGCTTTATGTAATGTTAACGGCGGAGTGTTGGGGCCTTGGGCCGCATTTTTTAGAGATGTAAAGTGTATGTAAATCAGTAAGTGAACAAATCATTGTCGCATCACTTCACTGGCATAGCCAGGCGGTTGCGCACAGAATTTTTTTAGGCCGGGCGTAGGGAGCCCAAATTGACCATATTCGCTTGCCCGGCCTATTCAGATAAGCGGACCCCCCCCCCTCCCCGCACGCCTAAAAAAAAAAAAAATCTGCCCACATCACTGCGTCACTTGCTTCACCTCTGCGCTGAACGTACTATTTTATAAGCGCACCATCAAGCGAGCAGTTTACATATTGACAGAACAATTGGAGGAGGAATGACCCAAATCTTTCAGATTTCTTTAGTGATGCAAAACCTTAGCAAAACTGAATATTGTAAAAGACAATCATAAATGCTGTATGTTCTCGTTAGCGCTGTCATTATTCTGCATCATGAAATCTTTATGCGCTGTGAAAACTTGGCATGCCGTTGAAGTCACATATCGACGTTAATACCAATCGACGAAAATTTCGACAACCTCAATAACGCCGTTTGGGATTTGCCGCATGCACATAATTAGGCTGATTCCCACTTGGCTGTTCTTAACCTGACTTCACTGCTACCAAATGAAACAATATTTGATGCATGTCTTTTACTTTTTTTTTCAGTGATATGACACAAATTTGGTTATACTGCAGATAAAGATGCTCCCAACGATGCTAAAGTACAGAAAGCAAGTGAATTTTGGTAAGTGCAGACTTTTTGTACTACGTATATGAAAGCATCGCTTTTTAGGGGCAAACTGTGCATGTGTTGGCCAGAGAATAGTTCATTATGCCACATGGTTACACTGGCACTGACAATTCGACATGGCTCCGCTGGCCCGTGTGTGTGCTCACACTGTTACCGTTAAGATAAAATGTTTATGTTTTCATTGCAGGGATTGCTGTTTGTACTAAAAAGCCAACTGCCAAGATTTCTTTACGCTGGTACTCCTAAAAGTATGCTTTCCCTATTTACATGGATTTTGGCTTGCACAAAGCATAACACTTGGGCCTAGATTCACAAAGCTGTCCATGTGCAGGCCTTCATAACAGTGTTTCTTGACTTGCCTTTACCCTGTTTTCTGCAGATGTTTCGTGGGTTTAAAAGTGCCACAGCATGTTGACCTCCCCCACTCTGAAATATTCGCGTTCAAAGTTCCGCAAGAGTGGGCTTAACTTTCTTGTGCATCTCTTTGCTAGTCCAAGATACTGAAGTGTTATGCTCTTACTAGAGGTGGCAGTGTTTCTAATGTTTGTATTTCCATCACATTAACCAAGTATGCGATCTTGGCTTGACTGGTAGCACATCCTCAACAAATGTCTTTGTGGCACATGTAGAAGGCAGTACAAAATAAATAGGCAGACATTCACACCGGGAGCTAACTTCTAATAATGCTTTTTTTTTTTGGAAACCATGGTGTGCTTATTCCAATTTGTCTAACAAGCAGTAACCTGTTTGGCTGTGAACCAACAAGACGTTGAACTAATAAAAGCTTCACATCTTGTTGCTCTCAAATATATATGTATTGGCAAGCTATCTGTGACACTGTCAAACAAAGAATCAGAATATCTGTGCATGCCTTAAGATATATTGCTTCGTTTACATATCTCGTGGCTGTGACTCGTCAACCGAGTGAACAAATGCACCCTAGTTTTCTAAATTTAAAGCATTTTTTGAAGGTAGCACGGTCTACATTTATTTGTCTATAGTTTTGTCCAGCCGTTTGCGTCAGGTACAAAGAAATATACTGAAGATTATCATGTAGCCTCTGCAAATGGTTGCTTTCAAGCAGGCTTTGCATGCTTAGCTTGTGCCTACAGGTATTGCACAATTCAAGACGCAGCAGCGTATGATAGAACAGTAGAATCGAGAGCAACTATGTGCACGAGCTAAATAGGTATTTTAACATGAGCGGACAGTACGTGTTATTTTTCCCACACGACCTCATTTAGAATGCCCATTGGTGAATGGGCTCATAGAAATGTCACTCAGCTGTGTATAGGAAACAAGTTAACTGAACCTAAGGGTATCTTTAGCTACTACAAATATGCCTTGTTGAGGTGCTGCACATTTTCTTCCAGAATATTGCTGTCTGAGACATCATGTGAAGAGCGTCTACCACATCAGCATTTATATGGCTTGCCAAGTAACGTTTGGCCGAACCTTCCTTTTTTTCACATTTCGTTTTGCAGTAGACATCCTAGAATGTAAGCGCTGCTGCAGTGTGTGTGACTCATTGTTATGAATTGATTCTGGCATGTTTAACCTCACACTTCAATTTTTTTTCTTGCAGCAATGAGATGCTTCACATATGCCTGCGGTGACGTTCTGCTGCGCTAGCCTGATGGAAACACCAGCTGCGAAACTTGAGTTCTTCAGAATTGGAGAAGTTGCCCTTCTCTCACCAATGATGACACAGACTGCCCTATGCTAGAAATTCAAGATTGTTTTTCCACGGATGACGCAGAAAACCTTTGATGTATTATGGTGTTTGTTTAGTGCTGGCTGTGGTGTGGCGAAGTCTACTTTTACGTGTGGTCAAACGTCGCCTCATAAAAAGAACAATAAAGCATTTATTTTCCTTTCAATATTGTCCACTTTTTGTGTTAGAAGCACCCAAGCAGTGCTCTTCCATGGAGCTCTCGCCATGTGTTAAGCGTGTGAGAAGCATACTCGAGATAAATACTCATTTCCCCAAGGAGTAACTGGAAGCATGTGCAGTTGGTTTTCAGAGAGTAACTGCGAACACGTGGGAGGAACGGTAAAGAGTAACTGTTGCTCTTAGAAGAGCAACTGGTGGGAGTAATGGTTGGTCGGCAGGGAGCAACTGGTGGGAGTAACTGTTGGTCTGCAGGGAGGAACTGGAGGGAGTAACTGTTCATCCCACGAAGGAGGAACTGAAAGGAGAGCAACGGTTCCTCCCTCTGCAGTTACTCCTTTTAGGAGAGTAATGGGAGTGGCAATGCAATTGCTCCCTGAAAGGAGCAACCCCTATACCCCTGTTGCTCCGTTTTGGCTTAGAGTGCACGCGCATACTCGTTTTCGAATAGGCACGCGCATACTCGTTTTTGAATGCACACGCGCATACTCGTTTTTGAATGCACACGCGCATACTCGTTTGAGAAGGCGCACGCGCATACTCGTTTTTGAATAGGCATGGGCGTACTCATTTTTGAGTGCGCACGCGCATAATTGCTTTTGAATGCACACGCGCATACTCCTTTTGGAATAGGCACGCGCATACTAGTTTTTGAATGCGCACACGCATACTCGTATTTGATTGCGCACGCACATACTCGTTTTGCAATAGGCACGGGCATAATCGTTTTTGAATGCGCACGGCCATACGCGTTTTTGAACAGGCACACGCGTACTCGTTTTTGAATGCGCACGCGCATACTCGTTTCGGAATACGCACGCGCATACTCGTTTTGGAATGCGCACGCGCATACTCGTTTTTTAATGCGCACGCGCATACTCGTTTTGGAATAAGCACGCGCATACTCGTTTTTGAACGCGCACACGCATACTAGTTTTTGAATGCACACGCGCTTACTCGTTTTGGAATGCGCACGCATATACTCGTTTTTGAACATGCACACGCGTACTCGTTTTTGAATGCGACGCGTATACTCGTTTTGAATGCACACGCGCATACTCGTTTTTGAATGGGCACGCACGTACTCGTTTTTGATTGCGCACGTGCATACTCGTTTTTGAATGCACACGCGCATACTCGTTTTTGAATGGGCACGCGCGTACTCGTTGTTGAATGCGCACGCGGATACTCGTTTTTGAATGCACACGCGCATACTCGTTTTGGAATAGGCACTCGCATACTCGTTTTTGAATGCGCTTACGCATACTCGTATTTGAATACACACGCGCGTACTCCTTTTGGATTAGGCACGTGCATACTCGTTTTTGAATGCGCACACGCGTACTCGTATTTGAATGCACACGCGCATACTCGTTTTGAAATAGGCACGTGCATACTCGTTTTTGTATGCGCACGCGCATACGCGTTTTTGAACAGGCACACGCGTACTCGTTTTTGAATGCGCACGCGAATACCCGTTTTGAATGCACACGCGCATACTAGGTTTTGAATGCACACGCCCATACTCGTTTTTGAATGCACACGCGCATACTCGTTTCGGAATACGCACGCGCATACTCGTTTAGGAATGCGCACGCGCATGCTCGTTTTGGAATGCGAAGCGCATACTCGTTTTTGAATGCGCACGCCCGTACTCGTTTTTGAATTCGCACGCAAATACTCCTTTTGGAATAGGCACGTGCGTACTCGTTTTTGAATGCTCACGCACATACTCATTTTTGAATAGGCACGCGCGTACTCGTTTTTTAATGCACACACGCGTACTCGTTTTGGAATAGGCACGCGCATACTCGTTTTTGACTGCGCACGTGTATAATCGTTTCGGAATGCGCACACGCATGCTCGTTTTTGAATAGGCACGCGCATACTCGTTTGGGAAGGCGCACGCGCATACTCGTTTTTGAATAGGCATGCGCGTACTCGTTTTTGAATGCGCACGCGCATACTTGTTTTCGAATGCACACGCGCATACTCGTTTTGGAATAGGTACGCGCATACTCGTTTTGGAATGCGCACACGCATACTCGTATTTGATTCCGCACGCGCATACTCGTTTTGTAATAGGCACGTGCATACTCGTTTTTGAATGCGCACGCGCATACTCGTTTTTGAATGGGCACGCGCGTACTCGTTTTTGAATGCGCACGCGCATACTCGTTTTTGAATGCACAGGCGCATACTCGTTTTGGAATAGGCACTCGCATTCTCGTTTTTGAATGCGCTTACGCATACTCGTATTTGAATGCACACGCGCGTACTCCTTTTGGATTAGGCACGTGCATACTCGTTTTTGAATGCGCACACGCATACTCGTATTTGAATGCACACGCGCGTACTCCTTTTGGATTAGGCACGTGCATACTCGTTTTTGAATGCGCACACGCATACTCGTATTTGAATGCATACGCGCATACTCGTTACGAAATAGGCACGCGCATACTCGTTTGGGAAGGCGCACGCGCATACTCGTTTTTGAATAGGCATGCGCGTACTCGTTTTTGAATGCGCACGCGCATACTTGTTTTCGAATGCACACGCGCATACTCGTTTTGGAATAGGCACGCGCATACTCGTTTTTGAATGCGCACACGCATACTCGTTTTTGAATGCACACGCGCATACTCGTTTCGGAATACGCACGCGCATACCCGTTTTGGAATGCGCACGCGCGTACTCGTTTTGGAATAGGCACGTGCGTACTCGTTTTTGAATGCGAACGCGCATACGCGTTTTTGAACATGCACACGCGTACTCGTTTTTGAATGCGCACGCGTATACTCGTTTTGATTGCGCACGCGCATACTCTTTTTCGAATAGGCATGCGCATACTCGTTTTTCGATGCGCACACACATACTCGTTCTTGAATGCACACGCGCATACTCGTTTCGGAATACGTACGCGCATACTCGTTTTGGAATGCGCACGCGCGTACTTGTTTTTGAATAGGCACGCGCGTACTCGTTTTTGAACGCGAACGCGCATACGCGTTTTTGAACATTAACACGCGTACTCGTTTTTGAGTGCGCACGCGTATACTCGTTTTGAATGCACACGCGCATACTCGTTTTGAATAGGCACGCGCGTACTCGTTTTTGAATGCGCACGCGTATACTAGTTTCGGAATGCGCAAGCGCATACTCGTTTTCGAATAGGCGCGCGCATACTCGTTTTTGATTGCACACACGCATACTCGTTTTTGAATGCACACGCCCATACTCGTTTCGGAATACGCACGCGCATACTCGTTTTGGAATGCGCACGCGCATATTAATTTTGGAATAGGCACGTGCGTACTCGTTTTTGAAAGCGAACGCGCATACGCGTTTTTGAACATGCACACGCGTACTCGTTTATGAGTGCGCACGCGTATACTCGTTTTGAATGCACACACGCATACTCGTTTTTGAATAGGCGCGCGCATAGTCGTTTTTGACTGCGCACGTGTACACTCGTTTTGAATGCGCACGCGTATACTCGTTTTTGAATGCACACGCGCATACTCGTTTTCGAATAGGCACGCGCATACTCGTTTTTAAATGCACACGCGCATACTTGTTTTTGAATGCACACGCGCATACTCGTTTCGAAATAGGCACGCGCATACTCGTTTGGGAAGGTGCACGCGCATACTCGTTTTTGAATAGGCACGTGCGTACTCGTTTTTGAAAGCGAACGCACATACGCGTTTTTGAACATGCACACGCGTACTCGTTTATGAGTGCGCACGCGTATACTCGTTTTGAATGCACACACGCATACTCGTTTTTGAATAGGCGCGCGCATACTCGTTTTTGACTGCGCACGTGTACACTCGTTTTGAATGCGCACGCGTATACTCGTTTTTGAATGCACACGCGCATACTCGTTTTCGAATAGGCACGCGCATAGTCGTTTTTGAATGCACACGCGCATACTTGTTTTTGAATGCACACGCGCATACTCGTTTCGAAATAGGCACGCGCATACTCGTTTGGGAAGGTGCACGCGCATACTCGTTTTTGAATAGGCATGCGCGTACTCGTTTTTGAATGCGCACGCGCATAATTGTTTTTGAATGCACACGCGTATACTCGTTTTGGAATAGGCACGCGCATACTCGTTTTTGAATGCGAACACGCATACTCGTATTTGATTGCACACGCGCATACTCGTTTTGCAATAGGCACGTGCATACTCGTTTTTGAATGCGCACGCGCATACGCGTTTTTGAACAGGCACACGCGTACTCGTTTTTGAATGCGCACGCATATACTCGTTTTGAATGCGCACGTGCATACTCGTTTTTGAATGCACACGCGCATACTCGTTTCGGAATACGCACGCGCATACTCGTTTTTCAATCAAATACGAGTATGCGCACACGCATACTCGTATTTGATTGCGCACGCGCATACTCGTTTTGCAATAGGCACGTGCATACTCGTTTTTGAATGCGCACGCGCATACGCGTTTTTGAACAGGCACAAGCGTACTCGTTTTTGAATGCGCACGCGTATACTCGTTTTGAATGCGCACGCAAATACTCGTTTTTGAATGCACACGCGCATACTCGTTTCGGAATACGCACGCGCATACTAATTTTGGAATGCGCACGCGCATACTCGTTTTTGAATGCGCACGCGCGTACTCGTTTTTGAAAGCACATGCGCATACTCGTTTTGGAATAAGCACGCGCATACTCGTTTTTGAACGTGCACACGCATACTCGTTTTTGAATGCACACGTGCATACTCGTTTTGGAATGCGCACGGGTATACTTGTTTTTGAATAGGCACGCGCGTACTCGTTTTTAATTGCGCACGCGCATACTCGTCTTTGAATGCACACGCGCATACTCGTTTTTGAATGGGCACGCGCGTAATCGTTTTTGAATGCGCACGCGCATACTCGTTTTGAAACAGGCACGTGCATACTCGTTTTTGAATGCGCACGCGCATACGCGTTTTTGAACAGGCACACGCGTACTCGTTTTTGAATGCACACGCGTATACTCGTTTCGGAATGCGCACGCGCATACTCGTTTTCGAATAGGCGCGCATACTCGTTTTTCTTTGCGCACACGCATACTCGTTTTTGAATGAACACGCGCATACTCGTTTCGGAATACGCACGCGCATACTCGTTTCGGAATGCGCACACGCATGCTCGTTTTTTGAATAGGCACGTGCGTACTCGTTTTTTATTGCGCACGCGTACACTCGTTTTGAATGCGCACGCGTATACTCGTTTTTGAATGCACACGTGCATACTCGTTTTTGAATAGGCATGCGCGTACTCGTTTTTGAATGCGCACGCGCATACTTGTTTTCGAATGCACACGCGCATACTCGTTTTGGAATAGGCACGCGCATACTCGTTTTGAATGCGCACACGCATACTCGTATTTGATTCCACACGCGCATACTCCTTTTGCAATAAGCACGTGCATACTCGTTTTTGATTGCGCACGCGCATACGCGTTTTTCAACAGGCACAAGCGTACTCGTTTTTGAATGCGCACACGCATACTTGTTTTTGAATGCACACGCGCATACTCGTTTCGGAATACGCACGCGCATACCCGTTTTGGAATGCACACGCGCGTACTCGTTTTGGAATAGGCACTTGCGTACTCGTTTTTGAATGCGAACGCGCATACGCGTTTTTGAACATGCACACGCGTACTCGTTTTTGAATGCGCACGCGTATACTCGTTTTGAATGCGCACGCGCATACTCTTTTTCGAATAGGCATGCGCATACTCGTTTTTCAATGCGCACACACATACTCGTTCTTGAATGCACACGCGCATACTCGTTTCGGAATACGTACGCGCATACTCGTTTTGGAATGGACACGCGCATACTTGTTTTTGAATGCACACGCGCATACTCGTTTCGAAATAGGCACGCGCATACTCGTTCGGGAAGGTGCACGCGCATACTCGTTATTGAATAGGCATGCGCGTACTCGTTTTTGAATGCGCACGCGCATACTTGTTTTTGAATGCACACGCGCATACTCGTTTTGGAATAGGCACGCGCATACTCGTTTTTGAATGCGCACACGCATACTCGTATTTGATTGCGCACGCGCATACTCGTTTTGCAATAGGCACGTGCATACTCGTTTTTGAATGCGCACGCGCATACGCATTTTTGAACAGGCACACGCGTACTCGTTTTTGAATGCGCACGCGTATACTCGTTTTGAATGCGCACGCGCATACTTGTTTTTGAATGCACACGCGCATACTCGTTTCGGAATACGCACGCGCATTCTCGTTTTGAATGCGCACGCGCATACTCGTTTTTGAACGCGCACATGCATACTCGTTTTTGGTTGCACACGCGCATACTCGTTTTGGAATGCGCACGCGTATACTCGTTTTTGAATAGGCACGCCCGTATTCGTTTTTGATTGCCCACGCGCATACTCGTTTTTGAATGCACACGCGCATACTTGTTTTTGAGTGGGCACGCGCGTACTCGTTTTTGAATGCGCACACGCATACTCGTATTTGATTGCTCACGCGCATACTCGTTTTGCAATAGGCACGTGCATACTCGTTTTTGAATGCGCACGCGCATACGCGTTTTTGAATGCACACGCGCATACTCGTTTCGGAATACGCACGCGCATACTTGTTTTGGATTGCGCACGCGCATACTCGTTTTTGAATGCGCACGCGCGTACTCGTTTTTGAATGCGCACGCGCATACTCGCTTTTGAAAGCACATGCGCATACTCGTTTTTGAATAAGCATGCGCATACTCGTTTTTGAACGCGCACACGCATACTCGTTTTTGAATGCACACGCGCATACTCGTTTTGGAATGCGCACGCGTATACTCGTTTTTGATTAGGCACGTGCGTACTCGTTTTTGATTGCGCACGCGCATACTCTTTTTTAATGCACACGCGCATACTCGTTTTTGAATGCGCACGCGCGTACTCGTTTTTGAATGCACACGCGCATACTCGTTTTGGAATAGGCACGCGCATACTCGTTTTTGAATGCGCACACGCATACTCGTATTTGAATGCACACGCGCGTGCTCGTATTGGAATGCGAAGCGCATGCTCGTTTTTGAATGCGCTCACGCGTACTCGTTTTTGAATTCGCACGCGCATACTTCTTTTGGAATAGGCACGAGCATACTCGTTTTTGACTGCGCACGTGTATAATAGTTTTTAAATGCACACGCGCATACTCGTTTCGAAATAGGCACGCGCATACTCGTTTGGGAAGGCGCACGCGCATACTCGTTTTTGAATAGGCATGCGCGTACTCGTTTTTGAATGCGCACGCGCATACTTGTTTTTGAATGCACACGCGCATACTCGTTTTGGAATAGGCACGCGCATACTCGTTTTTGAATGCGCACACGCATACTCGTATTTGATTGCGCACGCGCATACTCGTTTTGCAATAGGCACGTGCATACTCGTTTTTGAATGCGCACGCGCATACGCATTTTTGAACAGGCACACGCGTACTCGTTTTTGAATGCGCACGCGTATACTCGTTTTGAATGCGCACGCGCATACATGTTTTTGAATGCACAAGCGCATACTCGTTTCGGAATACGCACGCGCATTCTCGTTTTGAATGCGCACGCGCATACTCGTTTTTGAACGCGCACATGCATACTCGTTTTTGATTGCGCACGCGCATACTCGTTTTGGAATGCGCACGCGTATACTCGTTTTTGAATAGGCACGCGCGTATTCGTTTTTGATTGCCCACGCGCATACTCGTTTTTGAATGCACACGCGCATACTCGTTTTTGAATAGGCACGCGCGTACTCGTATTTGAATGCACACGCGCGTACTCGTTTTGAAATAGGCACGTGCACACTCGTTTTTTGAATGTGCACACGCATACTCGTATTTGAATGCACACGCGCATACTCGTTTTGAAATAGGCACGTGCATACTCGTTTTTGAATGCGCACGCGCATACTCGTTTTGGAATGCGCACGCGCAGACTCGTTTTTGAATGCGCACGCGCGTACTCGTTTTTGAATGCGCACGCGCATACTCGTTTTTCAAAGCACATGCGCATACTCGTTTTGGAATAAGCACGCGCATACTCGTTTTTAAACGCGCACACGCATACTCGTTTTTGAATGCACACGCGCATACTCGTTTTGGAATGCACACGCGCATACTCGTTTTTGAATGGGCACGCGCGTACTCGTTTTTGAATGCGCACACGCATACTCGTATTTGAATGCACACGCGCGTACTCGTTTTGGATTAGGCACGTGCATACTTGTTTTTGAAGGCGCACACGCATTCTCGTATTTGAATGCACACGCGCATACTCGTTTTGAAATAGGCACGTGCATACTCGTTTTTGAATGCGCACGCGCATACGCGTTTTTGAACAGGCACACGCGTACTCGTTTTTGAATGCGCACGCGTATACTCGTGTTGAGTGCGCACGCGCATACTAGGTTTTGATTGCACACGCCCATACTCGTTTTTGAATGCACACGCGCATACTCGTTTCGGAATACGCACGCGCATACTCGTTTAGGAATGCGCACGCGCGTGCTCGTTTTGGAATGCGAAGCGCATACTCGTTTTTTAATGCGCACGCGCGTACTCGTTTTTGAATTCGCACGCAAATACTTCTTTTGGAATAGGCACGTGCGTACTCGTTTTTGAATGCCCACGCACATACTCGTTTTTGAATAGGCACGCGCGTACTCGTTTTTGAATGCACACACGCGTACGCGTTTTGGAATAGGCATGCGCATACTCGTTTTTGACTGCGCACGTGTATAATCGTTTCGGAATGCGCACACGCATGCTCGTTTTTGAATAGGCACGTGCGTACTCGTTTTTTATTGCGCACGCGTACACTCGTTTTGAATGCGAACGCGTATACTCGTTTTTGAATGCACACGTGCATACTCGTTTTCGAATAGGCACGCGCATACTCGTTTTTGAATGCACACGCGCATACTCGTTTTTGAATGCACACGCGCATACTCGTTTCGAAATAGGCACGCGCATACTCGTTTGGGAAGGCACACGCGCATACTCGTTTTTGAATGCACAGGCGCATACTCGTTTTGGAATAGGCACTCGCATTCTCGTTTTTGAATGCGCTTACGCATACTCGTATTTGAATGCACACGCGCGTACTCCTTTTGGATTAGGCACGTGCATACTCGTTTTTGAATGCGCACACGCATACTCGTATTTGAATGCACACGCGCGTACTCCTTTTGGATTAGGCACGTGCATACTCGTTTTTGAATGCGCACACGCATACTCGTATTTGAATGCATACGCGCATACTCGTTACGAAATAGGCACGCGCATACTCGTTTGGGAAGGCGCACGCGCATACTCGTTTTTGAATAGGCATGCGCGTACTCGTTTTTGAATGCGCACGCGCATACTTGTTTTCGAATGCACACGCGCATACTCGTTTTGGAATAGGCACGCGCATACTCGTTTTTGAATGCGCACACGCATACTCGTTTTTGAATGCACACGCGCATACTCGTTTCGGAATACGCACGCGCATACCCGTTTTGGAATGCGCACGCGCGTACTCGTTTTGGAATAGGCACGTGCGTACTCGTTTTTGAATGCGAACGCGCATACGCGTTTTTGAACATGCACACGCGTACTCGTTTTTGAATGCGCACGCGTATACTCGTTTTGATTGCGCACGCGCATACTCTTTTTCGAATAGGCATGCGCATACTCGTTTTTCGATGCGCACACACATACTCGTTCTTGAATGCACACGCGCATACTCGTTTCGGAATACGTACGCGCATACTCGTTTTGGAATGCGCACGCGCGTACTTGTTTTTGAATAGGCACGCGCGTACTCGTTTTTGAACGCGAACGCGCATACGCGTTTTTGAACATTAACACGCGTACTCGTTTTTGAGTGCGCACGCGTATACTCGTTTTGAATGCACACGCGCATACTCGTTTTGAATAGGCACGCGCGTACTCGTTTTTGAATGCGCACGCGTATACTAGTTTCGGAATGCGCAAGCGCATACTCGTTTTCGAATAGGCGCGCGCATACTCGTTTTTGATTGCACACACGCATACTCGTTTTTGAATGCACACGCGCATACTCGTTTCGGAATACGCACGCGCATACTCGTTTTGGAATGCGCACGCGCATATTAATTTTGGAATAGGCACGTGCGTACTCGTTTTTGAAAGCGAACGCGCATACGCGTTTTTGAACATGCACACGCGTACTCGTTTATGAGTGCGCACGCGTATACTCGTTTTGAATGCACACACGCATACTCGTTTTTGAATAGGCGCGCGCATAGTCGTTTTTGACTGCGCACGTGTACACTCGTTTTGAATGCGCACGCGTATACTCGTTTTTGAATGCACACGCGCATACTCGTTTTCGAATAGGCACGCGCATACTCGTTTTTAAATGCACACGCGCATACTTGTTTTTGAATGCACACGCGCATACTCGTTTCGAAATAGGCACGCGCATACTCGTTTGGGAAGGTGCACGCGCATACTCGTTTTTGAATAGGCACGTGCGTACTCGTTTTTGAAAGCGAACGCACATACGCGTTTTTGAACATGCACACGCGTACTCGTTTATGAGTGCGCACGCGTATACTCGTTTTGAATGCACACACGCATACTCGTTTTTGAATAGGCGCGCGCATACTCGTTTTTGACTGCGCACGTGTACACTCGTTTTGAATGCGCACGCGTATACTCGTTTTTGAATGCACACGCGCATACTCGTTTTCGAATAGGCACGCGCATAGTCGTTTTTGAATGCACACGCGCATACTTGTTTTTGAATGCACACGCGCATACTCGTTTCGAAATAGGCACGCGCATACTCGTTTGGGAAGGTGCACGCGCATACTCGTTTTTGAATAGGCATGCGCGTACTCGTTTTTGAATGCGCACGCGCATAATTGTTTTTGAATGCACACGCGTATACTCGTTTTGGAATAGGCACGCGCATACTCGTTTTTGAATGCGAACACGCATACTCGTATTTGATTGCACACGCGCATACTCGTTTTGCAATAGGCACGTGCATACTCGTTTTTGAATGCGCACGCGCATACGCGTTTTTGAACAGGCACACGCGTACTCGTTTTTGAATGCGCACGCATATACTCGTTTTGAATGCGCACGTGCATACTCGTTTTTGAATGCACACGCGCATACTCGTTTCGGAATACGCACGCGCATACTCGTTTTTCAATCAAATACGAGTATGCGCACACGCATACTCGTATTTGATTGCGCACGCGCATACTCGTTTTGCAATAGGCACGTGCATACTCGTTTTTGAATGCGCACGCGCATACGCGTTTTTGAACAGGCACAAGCGTACTCGTTTTTGAATGCGCACGCGTATACTCGTTTTGAATGCGCACGCAAATACTCGTTTTTGAATGCACACGCGCATACTCGTTTCGGAATACGCACGCGCATACTAATTTTGGAATGCGCACGCGCATACTCGTTTTTGAATGCGCACGCGCGTACTCGTTTTTGAAAGCACATGCGCATACTCGTTTTGGAATAAGCACGCGCATACTCGTTTTTGAACGTGCACACGCATACTCGTTTTTGAATGCACACGTGCATACTCGTTTTGGAATGCGCACGGGTATACTTGTTTTTGAATAGGCACGCGCGTACTCGTTTTTAATTGCGCACGCGCATACTCGTCTTTGAATGCACACGCGCATACTCGTTTTTGAATGGGCACGCGCGTAATCGTTTTTGAATGCGCACGCGCATACTCGTTTTGAAACAGGCACGTGCATACTCGTTTTTGAATGCGCACGCGCATACGCGTTTTTGAACAGGCACACGCGTACTCGTTTTTGAATGCACACGCGTATACTCGTTTCGGAATGCGCACGCGCATACTCGTTTTCGAATAGGCGCGCATACTCGTTTTTCTTTGCGCACACGCATACTCGTTTTTGAATGAACACGCGCATACTCGTTTCGGAATACGCACGCGCATACTCGTTTCGGAATGCGCACACGCATGCTCGTTTTTTGAATAGGCACGTGCGTACTCGTTTTTTATTGCGCACGCGTACACTCGTTTTGAATGCGCACGCGTATACTCGTTTTTGAATGCACACGTGCATACTCGTTTTTGAATAGGCATGCGCGTACTCGTTTTTGAATGCGCACGCGCATACTTGTTTTCGATTGCACACGCGCATACTCGTTTTGGAATAGGCACGCGCATACTCGTTTTGAATGCGCACACGCATACTCGTATTTGATTCCACACGCGCATACTCCTTTTGCAATAAGCACGTGCATACTCGTTTTTGATTGCGCACGCGCATACGCGTTTTTCAACAGGCACAAGCGTACTCGTTTTTGAATGCGCACACGCATACTTGTTTTTGAATGCACACGCGCATACTCGTTTCGGAATACGCACGCGCATACCCGTTTTGGAATGCACACGCGCGTACTCGTTTTGGAATAGGCACTTGCGTACTCGTTTTTGAATGCGAACGCGCATACGCGTTTTTGAACATGCACACGCGTACTCGTTTTTGAATGCGCACGCGTATACTCGTTTTGAATGCGCACGCGCATACTCTTTTTCGAATAGGCATGCGCATACTCGTTTTTCAATGCGCACACACATACTCGTTCTTGAATGCACACGCGCATACTCGTTTCGGAATACGTACGCGCATACTCGTTTTGGAATGGACACGCGCATACTTGTTTTTGAATGCACACGCGCATACTCGTTTCGAAATAGGCACGCGCATACTCGTTCGGGAAGGTGCACGCGCATACTCGTTATTGAATAGGCATGCGCGTACTCGTTTTTGAATGCGCACGCGCATACTTGTTTTTGAATGCACACGCGCATACTCGTTTTGGAATAGGCACGCGCATACTCGTTTTTGAATGCGCACACGCATACTCGTATTTGATTGCGCACGCGCATACTCGTTTTGCAATAGGCACGTGCATACTCGTTTTTGAATGCGCACGCGCATACGCATTTTTGAACAGGCACACGCGTACTCGTTTTTGAATGCGCACGCGTATACTCGTTTTGAATGCGCACGCGCATACTTGTTTTTGAATGCACACGCGCATACTCGTTTCGGAATACGCACGCGCATTCTCGTTTTGAATGCGCACGCGCATACTCGTTTTTGAACGCGCACATGCATACTCGTTTTTGGTTGCACACGCGCATACTCGTTTTGGAATGCGCACGCGTATACTCGTTTTTGAATAGGCACGCCCGTATTCGTTTTTGATTGCCCACGCGCATACTCGTTTTTGAATGCACACGCGCATACTTGTTTTTGAGTGGGCACGCGCGTACTCGTTTTTGAATGCGCACACGCATACTCGTATTTGATTGCTCACGCGCATACTCGTTTTGCAATAGGCACGTGCATACTCGTTTTTGAATGCGCACGCGCATACGCGTTTTTGAATGCACACGCGCATACTCGTTTCGGAATACGCACGCGCATACTTGTTTTGGATTGCGCACGCGCATACTCGTTTTTGAATGCGCACGCGCGTACTCGTTTTTGAATGCGCACGCGCATACTCGCTTTTGAAAGCACATGCGCATACTCGTTTTTGAATAAGCATGCGCATACTCGTTTTTGAACGCGCACACGCATACTCGTTTTTGAATGCACACGCGCATACTCGTTTTGGAATGCGCACGCGTATACTCGTTTTTGATTAGGCACGTGCGTACTCGTTTTTGATTGCGCACGCGCATACTCTTTTTTAATGCACACGCGCATACTCGTTTTTGAATGCGCACGCGCGTACTCGTTTTTGAATGCACACGCGCATACTCGTTTTGGAATAGGCACGCGCATACTCGTTTTTGAATGCGCACACGCATACTCGTATTTGAATGCACACGCGCGTGCTCGTATTGCAATGCGAAGCGCATGCTCGTTTTTGAATGCGCTCACGCGTACTCGTTTTTGAATTCGCACGCGCATACTTCTTTTGGAATAGGCACGAGCATACTCGTTTTTGACTGCGCACGTGTATAATAGTTTTTAAATGCACACGCGCATACTCGTTTCGAAATAGGCACGCGCATACTCGTTTGGGAAGGCGCACGCGCATACTCGTTTTTGAATAGGCATGCGCGTACTCGTTTTTGAATGCGCACGCGCATACTTGTTTTTGAATGCACACGCGCATACTCGTTTTGGAATAGGCACGCGCATACTCGTTTTTGAATGCGCACACGCATACTCGTATTTGATTGCGCACGCGCATACTCGTTTTGCAATAGGCACGTGCATACTCGTTTTTGAATGCGCACGCGCATACGCATTTTTGAACAGGCACACGCGTACTCGTTTTTGAATGCGCACGCGTATACTCGTTTTGAATGCGCACGCGCATACATGTTTTTGAATGCACAAGCGCATACTCGTTTCGGAATACGCACGCGCATTCTCGTTTTGAATGCGCACGCGCATACTCGTTTTTGAACGCGCACATGCATACTCGTTTTTGATTGCACACGCGCATACTCGTTTTGGAATGCGCACGCGTATACTCGTTTTTGAATAGGCACGCGCGTATTCGTTTTTGATTGCCCACGCGCATACTCGTTTTTGAATGCACACGCGCATACTCGTTTTTGAATAGGCACGCGCGTACTCGTATTTGAATGCACACGCGCGTACTCGTTTTGAAATAGGCACGTGCACACTCGTTTTTTGAATGTGCACACGCATACTCGTATTTGAATGCACACGCGCATACTCGTTTTTGAATGCGCACGCGCGTACTCGTTTTTGAATGCGCACGCGCATACTCGTTTTTCAAAGCACATGCGCATACTCGTTTTGGAATAAGCACGCGCATACTCGTTTTTAAACGCGCACACGCATACTCGTTTTTGAATGCACACGCGCATACTCGTTTTGGAATGCACACGCGCATACTCGTTTTTGAATGGGCACGCGCGTACTCGTTTTTGAATGCGCACACGCATACTCGTATTTGAATGCACACGCGCGTACTCGTTTTGGATTAGGCACGTGCATACTTGTTTTTGAAGGCGCACACGCATTCTCGTATTTGAATGCACACGCGCATACTCGTTTTGAAATAGGCACGTGCATACTCGTTTTTGAATGCGCACGCGCATACGCGTTTTTGAACAGGCACACGCGTACTCGTTTTTGAATGCGCACGCGTATACTCGTGTTGAGTGCGCACGCGCATACTAGGTTTTGATTGCACACGCCCATACTCGTTTTTGAATGCACACGCGCATACTCGTTTCGGAATACGCACGCGCATACTCGTTTAGGAATGCGCACGCGCGTGCTCGTTTTGGAATGCGAAGCGCATACTCGTTTTTTAATGCGCACGCGCGTACTCGTTTTTGAATTCGCACGCAAATACTTCTTTTGGAATAGGCACGTGCGTACTCGTTTTTGAATGCCCACGCACATACTCGTTTTTGAATAGGCACGCGCGTACTCGTTTTTGAATGCACACACGCGTACGCGTTTTGGAATAGGCATGCGCATACTCGTTTTTGACTGCGCACGTGTATAATCGTTTCGGAATGCGCACACGCATGCTCGTTTTTGAATAGGCACGTGCGTACTCGTTTTTTATTGCGCACGCGTACACTCGTTTTGAATGCGAACGCGTATACTCGTTTTTGAATGCACACGTGCATACTCGTTTTCGAATAGGCACGCGCATACTCGTTTTTGAATGCACACGCGCATACTCGTTTTTGAATGCACACGCGCATACTCGTTTCGAAATAGGCACGCGCATACTCGTTTGGGAAGGCACACGCGCATACTCGTTTTTGAATAGGCATGGGCGTACTCGTTTTTGAATGCGCACGCGCATACTTATTTTTGAATGCACACGCGCATACTCGTTTTTGAATGCGCACACGCATACTCGTATTTGATTGCGCACGCGCATACTCGTTTTGCAATAGGCACGTGCATACTCGTTTTTGAATGCGCACGCGCATACGCGTTTTTGAACAGGCACACGCGTACTCGTTTTTGAATGCGCACACGCATACTCGTTTTTGAATGCACACGCGCATACTCGTTTCGGAATACGCACGCGCATACTCGTTTTGGAATGCGCACGCATATACTCGTTTTGGAATAGGCACGTGCGTACTCGTTTTTGAATGCGAACGCACATACGCGTTTTTGAACATGCGCACGCGTACTCGTTTTTGAATGCGCACGCGCATACGCGTTTTTGAACATGCACACGCGTACTCGTTTTTGAATGCGCACGCGTATACTCGTTTTGAATGCGCCCGCGCATACTCTTTTTCGAATAGGCATGCGCATACTCGTTTTTCAATGCGCACACACATACTCGTTCTTGAATGCACACGCGCATACTCGTTTTGAAATAGGCACGTGCATACTCGTTTTTGACTGCGCACGCGTATACTCGTTTTGAATGCACACGCGCATGCTAGGTTTTGAATGCACACGCCCATACTCGTTTTTGAATGAGCACGCGCATACTCGTTTCGGAATACGCACGCGCATACTCGTTTTTGAATGCGCACGCGCATGCTCGTTTTGGAATGCGAAGCCCATACTCGTTTTTGAATGCGCACGCGCGTACTCGTTTTTGAATTCGCACGCGCATATTCCTTTTGCAATAGGCACGTGCGTACTCGTTTTTGAATGCGCATGCACATACTCGTTTTTGAATAGGCACGCGCGTACTCGTTTTTGAATGCACACACGCGTACTTGTTTTGGAATAGGCACGCGCATATTCGTTTTTCACTGTGCACGTGTATAATCGTTTCGGAATGCGCACGCGCATGCTCGTTTTTGAATAGGCACGCGCGTACTCGTTTTTTAATGCTCACGTGTACACTCGTTTTGAATGCGCACGCGTATACTCGTTTTTGAATGCACACGCGCATACTCGTTTTCGAATAGGCACTCGCATACTCGTTTTTGAATGCACACGCGCATACACGTTTTTGAATGCACACGCGCATACTCGTTTAGAAATAGGCACGCGCATACTCGTTTGGGAAGGCACACGCGCATACTCGTTTTTGAATAGGCATGGGCGTACTCTTTTTGAATGCGCACGAGCATACTTGTTTTTGAATGCACACGCGCATACTCGTTTTTGAATGCGCACACGCATACTCGTATTTGATTGCGCACGCGCATACTCGTTTCGCAATAGGCACGTGCATACTCGTTTTTGAATGCGCACGCGCATACGCGTTTTTGAACAGGCACACGCGTACTCGTTTTTGAATGCGCACACTCATACTCGTTTTTGAATGCACACGCGCATACTCGTTTCGGAATACGCACGCGCATACTCGTTTTGGAATGCGCACGCGTATACTCGTTTTGGAATAGGCACGTGCGTACTCGTTTTTGAATGCGAACGCACATACGCGTTTTTGAACATGCGCACGCGTACTCGTTTTTGAATGCGCACGCGCATACGCGTTTTTGAACATGCACACGCGTACTCGTTTTTGAATGCGCACGCGTATACTCGTTTTGAATGCGCACGCGCATACTCTTTTTCGAATAGGCATGCGCATATTCGTTTTTCAATGCGCACACACATACTCGTTCTTGAATGCACACGCGCATACTCGTTTCGGAATACGCACGCGCATACTCGTTTTGGAATGCACACGCGCATACTCGTTTTTGAATAGGCACGTGCGTAATCGTTTTTGAATGCGAAAGCCCATACGCGTTTTTGAACATGCACACGCGTACTTGTTTATGAATGCGCACGGGTATACTCGTTTTGAATGCACACGTGCATACTCGTTTTTGAATAGGCACGCGCATACTCGTTTTTGACTGCGCACGTGTATACTCCTTTCGGAATGCGCACGTTCAAGCTCGTTTTTGAATAGGCACGCGCGTACTCGTTTTTGAATGCGCACGCGTACACTCGTTTTGAATGCGCATGTGTATTCTCGTTTTTGAATGCACACGCGCATACTCGCTTTCGAATAGGCACGCGCATACTCGTTTTTGAATGCACACGCGCATACTCGTTTTTGAATGCACACGCGCATACTCGTTTCGAAATAGGCACGCGCATACTCGTTTGGAAAGGCGCACGCGCATACTCGTTTTTGAATAGGCATGCGCGTACTCGTTTTTGAATGCGCACGCGCATAATTGTTTTTGAATGCACACGCGCATACTCGTTTTGGAATAGGCACGCGCATACTCGTTTTTGATTGCGCACATGCATACGCGCATACTCGTTTCGGAATACGCACGCGCATACTCGTTTTGGAATGCGCACGCGCATATTTGTTTTGAAATAGGCACGTGCGTACTCGTTTTTGAAAGCGAACGCGCATACGCGTTTTTGAACATGCACCCGCGTACTTGTTTATGAATGCGCACGGGTATACTCGTTTTGAATGCACACGCGCATACTCGTTTTTGACTGCGCACGTGTATACTCCTTTCGGAATGCGCACGCGCATGCTTGTATTTGAATAGGCACGCGCGTACTCGTTTTTGAATGCGCACGCGTACACTCGTTTTGAATGCGCATGCGTATACTCGTTTTTGAATGCACACGCGCATACTCGTTTTCGAATAGGCACGCGCATACTAGTTTTTGAATGCACACGCGCATACTCGTTTTCGAATGCACACGCGCATACTCGTTTCGAAATAGGCACGCGCATACTCGTTTGGGAAGGCGCACGCGCATACTCGTTTTTGAATAGGCATGCGCGTACTCGTTTTTGAATGCGCACGCGCATAATTGTTTTTGAATGCACACGCGCATACTCGTTTTGGAATAGGCACGCGCATACTCGTTTTTGATTGCGCACATGCATACGCGCATACTCGTTTCGGAATACGCACGCGCATACTCGTTTTGGAATGCGCACGCGCATATTTGTTTTGAAATAGGCACGTGCGTACTCGTTTTTGAAAGCGAACGCGCATACGCGTTTTTGAACATGCACCCGCGTACTTGTTTATGAATGCGCACGGGTATACTCGTTTTGAATGCACACGCGCATACTCGTTTTTGACTGCGCACGTGTATACTCCTTTCGGAATGCGCACGCGCATGCTTTTATTTGAATAGGCACGCGCGTACTCGTTTTTGAATGCGCACGCGTACACTCGTTTTGAATGCGCATGCGTATACTCGTTTTTGAATGCACACGCGCATACTCGTTTTCGAATAGGCACGCGCATACTAGTTTTTGAATGCACACGCGCATACTCGTTTTCGAATGCACACGCGCATACTCGTTTCGAAATAGGCACGCGCATACTCGTTTGGGAAGGCGCACGCGCATACTCGTTTTTGAATAGGCATGCGCGTACTCGTTTTTGAATGCGCACGCGCATAATTGTTTTTGAATGCACACGCGCATACTCGTTTTTGAATAGGCAAGCGCATACTCGTTTTTGAATGCGCACACGCATACTCGTATTTGATTGCGCACGCGCATACTCGTTTCGGAATACGCACGCGCATACTCGTTTTGGAATGCGCACGCGTATACTCGTTTTGGAATAGGCACGTGCGTACTGGTTTTTGAATGCGAACGCGCATACGCGTTTTTGAACATGCACACGCGTAGTCGTTTTTGAATGCGCACGCGCATACGCGTTTTTGAACATGCACACGCGTACTCGTTTTTGAATGCGCACGCGCATACGCGTTTTTGAACATGCACATGCGTACTCGTTTTTGAATGCGCACGCGTATACTCGTTTTGAATGCGCACGCACATACTCTTTTTCGAATAGGCACGCGCATACTCGTTTTTCAATGCGCACACACATACTCGTTCTTGAATGCACACGCGCATACTCGTTTCGGAATACGCACGCGCATACTCGTTTTGGAATGCGCACGCACATACCCGTTTTTGAATAGGCACGCACGTACTCGTTTTTGAATGCGCACGCGTATACTCGTTTTGAATGCACACGCGCATACTCGTTTTTGAATAGGCACACACATACTCGTTTTTGAATGCGCACGCACATACTCGTTTTTGAATAGGCACGCGCGTACTCGTTTTTGAATGCACACACGCGTACTTGTTTTGGAATAGGCACGCGCATACTCGTTTTTGACTGCGCACGTGTATAATCGTTTCGGAATGCGCATGCGCATGCTCGTTTTTGAATAGGCACGCGCGTACTCGTTTTTTAATGCTCACGCGTACACTCGTTTTGAATGCGCACGCGTATACACGTTTTTGAATGCACACGCGCATACTTGTTTTCGAATAGGCACGCGCATACTCGTTTTTGAATGCACACGCGCATACACGTTTTTGAATGCACACGCGCATACTCGTTTCGAAATAGGCACGCGCATACTCGTTTGGGAAGGCGCACGCGCATACTCGTTTTTGAATAGGCTTGGGCGTACTCGTTTTTGAATGCGCACGCGCATACTTGTTTTCGAATGCACACGCGCATACTCGTTTTTGAATGCGCACACGCATACTCGTATTTGGTTGCGCACGCGCATACTCGTTTTGCAATAGGCACGTGCATACTCGTTTTTGAATGCGCACGCGCGTACGCGTTTTTGAACAGGCACACGCGTACTCTTTTTTGAATGCGCACACGCATACTCGTTTTTGAATGCACACGCGCATACTCGTTTCGGAATACGCATGCGCATACTCATTTTGGAATGCGCACGCGTATACTCGTTTTGGAATAGGCACCTGCGTACTCGTTTTTGAATGCGAACGCGCATACGCGTTTTTGAACATGCGCACGCGTACTCGTTTTTGAATGCGCATGCGCATACGCGTTTTTGAACATGCACACGCGTACTCTTTTTTGAATGCGCACGCGTGTACTCGTTTTGAATGCGCACGCGCATACTCTTTTTCGAATAGGCATGCGCATACTCGTTTTTCAATTAGCACACACATACTCGTTCTTGAATTCACACGCGCATACTCGTTTCGGAATACGCACGCGCATACTCGTTTTGGAATGCGCACGCGCATACTCGCTTTCGAATAGACACGCGCGTACTCGTTTTTGAACGCGAACGCGCATACGCGTTTTTGAACATGCACACGCGTACTCGTTTTTGAGTGCGCACGCGTATACTCGTTTTGAATGCACACGCTCATACTCGTTTTGAATAGGCACGCGCGTACTCGTTTTTGAATGCGCACGCGTATACTAGTTTTGAATGCACACGCGCATACTAGGTTTTGAATGCACGCGCCCATACTCGTTTTTGATTGCGCACACGCATACTCGTTTTTGAATGCACACGCGCATACTCGTTTCGGAATACGCACGCGCATACTCGTTTTGGAATGCGCACGCGCATATTCGTTTTGGAATAGGCACGTGCGTACTCGTTTTTGAAAGCGAAAGCGCAAACGCGTTTCTGAACATGCACACGCGTACTTGTTTATGCATGCGCACTGGTATACTCGTTTTGAATGCGCACGCGCATTCTCTTTTTCGAATAGGCACATGCATACGCGTTTTTCAATGCGCACACACATACTCGTTCTTGAATGCACACGCGCATACTCGATTCGCAATACGCACGCGCATACTTGTTTTGAATGCGCACGCGCATACTCGTTTTTGAATAGGCATGCGCGTACTCCTTTTTGAATGCGCACGCGCATAAATTTTTTGAATGCACACGCGCATAGTCGTTTTGGAATAGGCACGCGCATACTCGTTTTTGAATGCGCACACGCATACTCGTATTTGATTGCGCACGCGCATACTCGTTTTGCAATAGGCACGTGCATACTTGTTTTTGAATGCGCACGCACATATGCGTTTTTAAACAGGCACACGCGTACTCGTTTTGGAATGCGCACGCGCATACTCGTTTTTGACTGCGCACGTGTATACTCGTTTCGCAATGCGCACGCGCATGCTCGTTTTTGAATAGGCACGCGCGTACTCGTTTTTGAATGCGCAAGCGTACAATCGTTTTGAATGCGCATGCGTATACTCGTTTTTGAATGCACACGCGCATACTCGTTTTCGAATAGGCACGCGCATACTCGTTTTTGAATGCACACGCGCATACTCGTTTTTGAATGCACACGCGCATACTCGTTTTGAAATAGGCACGCGCATACTCGTTTGGGAAGGCGCACGCGCATACTCGTTTTCGAATAGGCAGGCGCGTACTCGTTTTTGAATGCGCAAGCGCATAATTGTGTTTGAATGCACACGCGCATACTCGTTTTGCAATAGGCACGCGCATACTCGTTTTTGAATGCGCACACGCATACTCGTTTTGAATAGGCACGCGCGTACTCGTTTTTGAATGCGCACGCGTATACTAGTTTTGAATGCACACGCGCATACTAGGTTTTGAATGCACGCGCCCATACTCGTTTTTGATTGCGCACACGCATACTCGTTTTTGAATGCACACGCGCATACTCGTTTCGGAATACGCACGCGCATACTCGTTTTGGAATGCGCACGCGCATATTCGTTTTGGAATAGGCACGTGCGTACTCGTTTTTGAAAGCGAACGCGCAAACGCGTTTCTGAACATGCACACGCGTACTTGTTTATGCATGCGCACTGGTATACTCGTTTTGAATGCGCACGCGCATTCTCTTTTTCGAATAGGCACATGCATACGCGTTTTTCAATGCGCACACACATACTCGTTCTTGAATGCACACGCGCATACTCGATTCGCAATACGCACGCGCATACTTGTTTTGAATGCGCACGCGCATACTCGTTTTTGAATAGGCATGCGCGTACTCCTTTTTGAATGCGCACGCGCATAAATTTTTTGAATGCACACGCGCATAGTCGTTTTGGAATAGGCACGCGCATACTCGTTTTTGAATGCGCACACGCATACTCGTATTTGATTGCGCACGCGCATACTCGTTTTGCAATAGGCACGTGCATACTTGTTTTTGAATGCGCACGCACATATGCGTTTTTAAACAGACACACGCGTACTCGTTTTGGAATGCGCACGCGCATACTCGTTTTTGACTGCGCACGTGTATACTCGTTTCGCAATGCGCACGCGCATGCTCGTTTTTGAATAGGCACGCGCGTACTCGTTTTTGAATGCGCAAGCGTACAATCGTTTTGAATGCGCATGCGTATACTCGTTTTTGAATGCACACGCGCATACTCGTTTTCGAATAGGCACGCGCATACTCGTTTTTGAATGCACACGCGCATACTCGTTTTTGAATGCACACGCGCATACTCGTTTTGAAATAGGCACGCGCATACTCGTTTGGGAAGGCGCACGCGCATACTCGTTTTCGAATAGGCAGGCGCGTACTCGTTTTTGAATGCGCAAGCGCATAATTGTGTTTGAATGCACACGCGCATACTCGTTTTGCAATAGGCACGCGCATACTCGTTTTTGAATGCGCACACGCATACTCGTTTTGATTGCGCACGCGCATACTCGTTTTGCAATAGGCACGTGCATACTCGTTTTTGAATGCGCACGCGCATACGCGTTTTTGAACAGGCACACGCATACTCGTTTTTGAATGCGCACGCGTATACTCGTTTTGAATGCGCACGCGCATACTTGTTTTTGAATGCACACGCGCCTACTCGTTTCGGAATACGCACGCGCATACTCGTTTTGGAATGCGCACGCACATACTCGTTTTTGAATGCACACGCGCGTACTCGTTTTTGAATGCGCACGCGCATACTCGTTTTTGAAAGCACATGCGCGTACTCGTTTTGGAATAAGCACGCGCATACTCGTTTTTGAACGCGCACACGCATACTCGTTTTTGAATGCACACGCGCATACTCGTTTTGGAATGCGCACGCGTATACTCGTTTTTGAACATGCACACGCGTAATCTTTTTTGAATGCGCATGCGTATACTCGTTTTGAATGCGCACGCGCATACTCGTTTTTGAATGCGCGCGCGCGTACTCGTTTTTGAATGCGCACGCGTATACTCGTTTCGGAATGCGCACGCGCATACTCGTTTTCGAATAGGCACGCGCATACTTGTTTTTGATTGCGCACACGCATACTCGTTTTTGAATGCACACGCGCATACTCGTTTCGGAATACGCACGCGCATACTCGTTTTGGAATAGGCACGTGCGTAATCGTTTTTGAATGCGAAAGCGCATACGCGTTTTTGAACATGCACACGCGTACTCGTTTTTGAATGCGCACGCGTGTACTCGTTTTGAATGCGCACGCGCATACTCTTTTTCGAATAGGCATGCGCATACTCGTTTTTCAATTAGCACACACATACTCGTTCTTGAATTCACACGCGCATACTCGTTTCGGAATACGCACGCGCATACTCGTTTTGGAATGCGCACGCGCATACTCGCTTTCGAATAGACACGCGCGTACTCGTTTTTGAACGCGAACGCGCATACGCGTTTTTGAACATGCACACGCGTACTCGTTTTTGAGTGCGCACGCGTATACTCGTTTTGAATGCACACGCTCATACTCGTTTTGAATAGGCAGGCGCGTACTCGTTTTTGAATGCGCACGCGTATACTAGTTTTGAATGCACACGCGCATACTAGGTTTTGAATGCACGCGCCCATACTCGTTTTTGATTGCGCACACGCATACTCGTTTTTGAATGCACACGCGCATACTCGTTTCGGAATACGCACGCGCGTACTCGTTTTGGAATGCGCACGCGCATATTCGTTTTGGAATAGGCACGTGCGTACTCGTTTTTGAAAGCGAACGCGCAAACGCGTTTCTGAACATGCACACGCGTACTTGTTTAGGCATGCGCACTGGTATACTCGTTTTGAATGCGCACGCGCATTCTCTTTTTCGAATAGGCACATGCATACGCGTTTTTCAATGCGCACACACATACTCGTTCTTGAATGCACACGCGCATAATCGATTCGCAATACGCACGCGCATACTTGTTTTGATTGCACACGCGCATACTCGTTTTTGAATAGGCATGCGCGTACTCCTTTTTGAATGCGCACGCGCATAAATTTTTTGAATGCACACGCGCATACTCGTTTTGGAATAGGCACGCGCATACTCGTTTTTGAATGCGCACACGCATACTCGTATTTGATTGCGCACGCGCATACTCGTTTTGCAATTGGCACGTGCATACTTGTTTTTGAATGCGCACGCACATATGCCTTTTTAAACAGGCACACGCGTACTCGTTTTGGAATGCGCACGCGCATACTCGTTTTTGACTGCGCACGTGTATACTCGTTTCGCAATGCGCACGCGCATGCTCGTTTTTGAATAGGCACGCCCGTACTCGTTTTTGAATGCGCAAGCGTACAATCGTTTTAAATGCGCATGCGTATACTCGTTTTTGAATGCACACGCGCATACTCGTTTTCGAATAGGCACGCGCATACTCGTTTTTGAATGCACACGCGCATACTCGTTTTTGAATGCACACGCGCATACTCGTTTTGAAATAGGCACGCGCATACTTGTTTGGGAAGGCGCACGCGCATACTCGTTTTCGAATAGGCAGGCGCGTACTCGTTTTTGAATGCGCAAGCGCATAATTGTTTTTGAATGCACACGCGCATACTCGTTTTGGAATAGGCACGCGCATACTCGTTTTTGAATGCGCACATGCATACTCGTTTTGATTGCGCACGCGCTCACTCGTTTTGCAATAGGCACGTGCATACTCGTTTTTGAATGCGCACGCGCATACGCGTTTTTGAACAGGCACACGCATACTCGTTTTTGAATGCGCACGCGCATACTTGTTTTTGAATGCACACGCGCCTACTCGTTTCGGAATACGCACGCGCATACTCGTTTTGGAATGCGCACGCGCATACTCGTTTTTGAATGCACACGCGCGTACTCGTTTTTGAATGCGCACGCGCATACTCGTTTTTGAAAGCACATGCGCGTACTCCTTTTGGAATAAGCACGCGCATACTCGTTTTTGAACGCGCACACGCATACTCGTTTTTGAATGCACACGCGCATACTCGTTTTGGAATGCGCACGCGTATACTCGTTTTTGAACATGCACACGCGTAATCGTTTTTGAATGCGCATGCGTATACTCGTTTTGAATGCGCACGCGCATACTCGTTTTTGAATGGGCGCGCGCGTACTCGTTTTTGAATGCGCACGCGTATACTCGTTTCGGAATGCGCACGCGCATACTCGTTTTCGAATAGGCACGCGCATACTTGTTTTTGATTGCGCACACGCATACTCATTTTTTAATGCACACGCGCATACTCGTTTCGGAATACGCACGCGCATACTCGTTTTGGAATAGGCACGTGCGTAATCGTTTTTGAATGCGAAAGCGCATACGCGTTTTTGAACATGCACACGCGTACTCGTTTTTGAATGCGCATGCGTATACTCGTTTTGAATGCACACGCGCATACTCGTTTTTGAATGGGCGCGCGCGTACTCGTTTTTGAATGCGCACGCGTATACTCGTTTCGGAATGCGCACGCGCATACTCGTTTTCGAATAGGCACGCACATACTTGTTTTTGATTGCGCACACGCATATTCGTTTTTGAATGCACACGCGCATACTCGTTTCGGAATACGCATGCGCATACTCGTTTTGGAATAGGCACGTGCGTAATCGTTTTTGAATGCGAAAGCGCATACGCGTTTTTGAACATGCACACGCGTACTCTATTTTGATTGCACACGCGCGTACTCGTTTTGGAATAGGCACGTGCGTACTCGTTTTCGAATAGGCACGCGCATACTCGTTTTTGATTGCGCACACGCATACTCGTTTTTGAATGCACACGCGCATACACGCTTCAGAATACGCACGCGCATACTCGTTTTGGAATGCGCACGCGCATATTCCTTTTGGAATAGGCACACGCGTACTCGTTTTTGAATGCGCACTCGTGTACACGTTTTGAATGCACACACGCATACTCGTTTTTGAATGGGCACGCGCATACTCGTTTTTGACTGCACACGTGTATTCTCCTTTCGGAATGCGCACACACATGCTCGTTTTTGAATAGGCACGCGCGTACTCGTTTTTGAATGCGCACGCGTACACTCGTTTTGAATGCGCACGCGTATAGTCGTTTTTGAATGCACACGCACATACTCGTTTTCGAATAGGCACGCGCATACTCGTTTTTGAATGCACACGCGCATACTCATTTCGAAATAGGCACGCGCATACTCGTTTTGGAATAGGCACGCGCATACTCGTTTTTGAATGCGCACACGCATACTCGTATTTGATTGCGCACGCGCACACTCGTTTTGCAATAGGCACGTGCATACTCGTTTTTGAATGCGCACGCGCATACGCGTTTTTGAACAGGCACACGCGTACTCGTTTTTGAATGCGCACGCGTATACTCGTTTTGAATGCGCACGCGCATACTCGTTTTTTAATGCACACGCGCATACTCGTTTCGGAATACGCACGCGCATACTAATCTTGGAATGCGCACGTGCGTACTCGTTTTTGAATGCGCACGCACATACTCGTTTTTGAATAGGCACACGCGTACTCGTTTTTGAATGCACACAGGCGTACTCGTTTTGGAATAGGCACGCGCATACTCGTTTTGGAATGGGCACGTGCATACTCGTTTTTGAATGCGCACACGCATACTCGTATTTGAATGCACACGCGCATACTCGTTTTGAAATAGGCACGTGCATACTCTTTTTTGAATGCGCACGCGCATACGCGTTTTTGAACAGGCACACGCGTACTCGTTTTTGAATGCGCACGCGTATACTCGTTTTGAATGCACACGCGCATACTAGGTTTTGAATGCACACGCCCATACTCGTTTTTGAATGCACACGCGCATACTCGTTTCGGAATACGCACGCGCATACTCGTTTTGGAATGCGCACGCGCATGCTCGTTTTGGAATGCGAAGCGCATACTCGTTTTTGAATGCGCACGCGCGTACTCGTTTTTGAATTCGCACGCGCATACTCGTTTTGGAATAGGCACGTGCGTACTCGTTTTTGAATGCGCACGCACATACTCGTTTTTGATTAGGCACACGCGTACTCGTTTTTGAATGCACACACGCGTACTCGTTTTGGAATAGGCACGCGCATACTCGTTTTTGACTGCGCACGTGTATAATCGTTTCGGAATGCGCACGCGCATGCTCGTTTTGGAATAGGCACGCGCATACTCATTTTTGAATGCGCACACGCATACTCGTATTTGATTGCGCACGCGCATACTCGTTTTGCAATAGGCACGTGCATATTTGTTTTTGAATGCGCACGTGCATACGCGTTTTTGAACAGGCACACGCGTACTCATTTTTGAATGCGCACGCGTATACTCGTTTTGAATGCGCACGCGCATACTCGTTTTTTAGTGCACACGCGCATACTCGTTTCGGAATACGCACGCGCAAACTAATTTTGGAATGCGCACGCGCATACTCGTTTTTGAATGCGCACGCACGTACTCGTTTTTGAAAGCACATGCGCATACTTGTTTTGGAATAAGCACGCGCATACTCGTTTTTGAATGCACACGCGCATTCTCGTTTTGGAATAGGCACGCGCATACCCGTTTTTGAATGCGCACACGCATACTCGTATTTGAATGCGCACGCGCGTACTCGTTTTGGATTAGGGACGTGCATACTCTTTTTTGAATGCGCACACGCATACTCGTATTTGAATGCACACACGCATACTCGTTTTGAAATAGGCACGTGCATACTCGTTTTTGAATGCGCAGGCGCATACGCGTTTTTGAACAGGCACACGCGTACTCGTTTTTGAATGCGCACGCGTATACTCGTTTTTGAATGCATACGCGCATACTCGTTACGAAATAGGCACGCGCATACTCGTTTGGGAAGGCGCACGCGCATACTCGTTTTTGAATAGGCATGCGCGTACTCATTTTTGAATGCGCACGCGCATAATTGTTTCTGAATGCGCACGCGCATACACGTTTTTGAACAGGCACACGCGTACTCGTTTTTGAATGCGCACGCGTATACTTGTTTTGAATGCACACGCGCATACTAGGTTTTGAATGCACACGCCCATACTCGTTTTTGAATGCACACGCGCATACTCGTTTCGGATTACGCACGCGCATACTCGTTTTGGAATGCGCACGCGCATGCTCGTTTTGGAATGCGAAGCGCATACTCGTTTTTGAATGCGCACGTGCGTACTCGTTTTTGAATGCGCACGCACATACTCGTTTTTGAATAGGCACGCGCGTACTCGTTTTAATGCACACACGCGTACTCGTTTTTGAATAGGCACGCGCATACTCGTTTTTGACTGCGCAGGTGCATAATTGTTTCGGAATGCGCACGCGCATGCTCGTTTTGGAATAGGCACGCGCATACTCGTTTTTGAATGCGCACACGCATACTCGTATTTGATTGCGCACGCGCATACTCGTTTTGCAATAGGCATGTGCATACTCGTTTTTGAATGCGCACGCGCATACGCGTTTTTGAATGCGCACGCGTATACTCGTTTTGAATGCGCACGCGAATACTTGTTTTTGAATGCACACGCGCATACTCGTTTCGGAATACGCACGCGCATACTAATTTTGGAATGCGCACGCGCATACTCGTTTTTGAATGCACACGCGCGTACACGTTTTCGAAAGCACATGCGCATACTTGTTTTGGAATAAGCACGCGCATACTCGTTTTTGAACGCGCATACTCGTTTTGGAATGCGCACGCGTATACTCGTTTTTGAATAGGCACGCGCGTACTCGTTTTTGATTGCGCACGCGCATACTCGTTTTTGAATGCACACGCGCATACTCGTTTTTGAATGGGCACGCGCGTAATCGTTTTTGAATGCGCACGGGCATACTCGTTACTGAATGCACACGCGCATACTCGTTTTTGAATGCGCACGCGTATACTCGCTTTGAATGCGCACACGCATACTCGGTTTTGAATGCACACGCCCATACTCGTTCTTGAATAGGCATGCGCGTACTTGTTTTTGAATGCGCACGCGCATAATTGTTTTTGAATGCACACGCGCATACACGTTTTGGAATAGGCACGCGCATACTCGTTTTTGAAAGCGCACAGGCATACTCGTATTTGAATGCACACGCGCGTACTCGTTTTGGATTAGGCACGTGCATACTCGTTTTTGAATGCGCACACGCATACTCGTTTTTGAACAGGCACACGCGTACTCGTTTTAGAATGCGCACGCGTATACTCGTTTTGAATGCGCACGCGCATACTCGTTTTTTAATGCACGCGCGCATACTCGTTTCGGAATACGCACGCGCATACTAATTTTGGAATGCGCACGCGCATACTCGTTTTTGAATGCGCACGCGCATACTCGTTTTTGAATGCACACGCGCATTCTCGTTTTGGAAAAGCAACGCGCATACTCGTTTTTGAATGCGCACACGCATACTCGTATTTGAATGCACACGCGCGTACTCGTTTTGGATTAGGGACGTGCATACTCGTTTTTGAATGCGCGCACGCATACTCGTATTTGAATGCACACGCGCATACGCGTTTTTGAACAGGCAGACGCGTACTCGTTTTTGAATGCGCACGCGTATACTCGTTTTGAATGCACACGCGCATACTAGGTTTTGAATGCACATGCTCATACTCGTCTTTGAATGCACATGCGCATACTCGTTTTGAATACGCACGCGCGTACTCGTTTTTGAATGCGCACAAATATACTAGTTTCAGAATGTGCACGCGCATACTCGTTTTCGAATAGGCGCGCGCATACTTGTTTTTGATTGCGCACACGCATGCTCGTTTTAGAATGCACACGCGCATACTCGTTTCGGAAAACGCACGCGCATACTCGTTTTGGAATGTGCACGCGCATATTCGTTTTGGAATAGGCACGTGCGTACTCGTTTTTGAAAGCGAACGCGCAAACGCGTTTTTGAGCATGCACACGCGTACTTGTTTATGAATGCGCACGGGTATACTCGTTCTGAATGCACACGCGCATACTCGTTTTTGAATAGGCACGCGCATACTCGTTTTTGAATGCGCACGTGTATACTCCTTTCGGAATGCGCACGCGCATGCTCGTTTTTGAATAGGCACGCGCGTACTCGTTTTTGAATGCGCACGCGTACACTCGTTTTGAATGCGCACGCGTATACTCGTTTTTGAACAGGCACACACACGCGTACTCGTTTTAGAATGCGCACGCGTATACTCGTTTTGAATGCGCACGCGCATACTCGTTTTTTAATGCACACGCGCATACTCGTTTCGGAATATGCACGCGCATACTAATTTTGGAATGCGCACGCGCATACTCGTTTTTGAATGCGCACGCGCGTACTCGTTTTTGAAAGCACATGCGCATACTCGTTTTGGAATAAGCACGCGCATACTCGTTTTTGAATGCACACGCGCATTCTCGTTTTGGAATAGGCACGCGCATACTCGTTTTTGAATGCGCACACGCATACTCGTATTTGAATGCACACGCGCGTACTCGTTTTGGATTAGGGACGTGCATACTCGTTTTTGAATGTGCACACGCATACTCGTATTTGAATGCACACGCGCATACTCGTTTTGAAATAGGCACGTGCATACTCGTTTTTGAATGCGCACGCGCATACGCGTTTTTGAACAGGCAGACGCGTACTCGTTTTTGAATGCGCACGCGTATACTCGTTTTGAATGCACACGCGCATACTAGGTTTTGAATGCACATGCTCATACTCGTTTTTGAATGCACATGCGCATACTCGTTTTGAATACGCACGCGCGTACTCGTTTTTGAATGCGCACAAATATACTAGTTTCAGAATGCGCACGCGCATACTCGTTTTCGAATAGGCGCGCGCATACTTGTTTTTGATTGCGCACACGCATGCTCGTTTTTGAATGCACACGCGCATACTCGTTTCGGAATACGCACGCGCATACTCGTTTTGGAATGTGCACGCGCATATTCGTTTTGGAATAGGCACGTGCGTACTCGTTTTTGAAAGCGAACGCGCAAACGCGTTTTTGAGCATGCACACGCGTACTTGTTTATGAATGCGCACGGGTATACTCGTTCTGAATGCACACGCGCATACTCGTTTTTGAATAGGCACGCGCATACTCGTTTTTGACTGCGCACGTGTATACTCCTTTCGGAATGCGCACGCGCATGCTCGTTTTTGAATAGGCACGCACGTACTCGTTTTTGAATGCGCACGCGCGTACTCGTTTTGAAATAGGCACGTGCATACTCGTTTTTGAATGCGCACGCGCATACGCGTTTTTGAACAGGCACACGCCTACTCGTTTTTGAATGCGCACGCGTATAAGCATTTGAATGCGCACGCGCATAGTCGGTTTTGAACGCACACGCCCATACTCGTTTTTGAATGCACACGCGCATACTCGTTTCGGAATACGCACGCGCATACTCGTTTTGGAATGCGAAGCGCATACTCGTTTTTGAATGCACACACGCGTACTCGTTTTGGAATAGGCACGCGCATACTCGTTTTTGACTGCGCACGTGTATACTCGTTTTCGAATAGGCACGCGCATACTCGTTTTTGAATGCACACGCGCATACTCGTTTTTGAATGCACACGCGCATACTCGTTTCGAAATAGGCACGCGCATACTCGTTTGGGAAGGCGCACGCGCATACTCGTTTTGGAATAGGCACGCGCATACTCGTTTTTGAATGCGCACACGCATACTCGTATTTGAATGCACACGCGCGTACTCGTTTTGGATTGGACACGTGCATACTCGTTATTGAATGCGCACACACATACTCGTATTTGAATGCACACGCGCATACTCGTTTCGGATTACGCACGCGCATACTCGTTTTGGAATGCGCACGCGCATGCTCGTTTTGGAATGCGAAGCGCATACTCGTTTTTGAATGCGCACGTGTATAATTGTTTAGGAATGCGCACGCGCATGCTCATTTTGGAATAGGCACGCGCATACCCGTTTTTGAATGCGCACACGCATACTCGTATTTGATTGCGCACGCGCATACTCGTTTTGCAATAGGCACGTGCATACTCGTTTTTGAATGCGCACGCGCATACGCGTTTTTAAAAGGGCACACGCGTACTCGTTTTTGAATGCGCACGCGTATACTCGTTTTGAATGCGCACGCGAATACTCGTTTTTGAATGCACACGCGCATACTCGTTTCGGAATACGCACGCGCATACTAATTTTGGAATTCGCACGCGCATACTCGTTTTTGAATGCGCACGCGTGTACTCGTTTTTGAAAGCACATGCGCATACTCGTTTTAGAATAAGCACGCGCATACTCGTTTTTGAACGCGCACACGCATACTCGTTTTTGAATGCACACGCGCATACTCGTTTTGGAATGCGCACGCGTATACTCGTTTTTGAATAGGCACGCGCGTACTCGTTTTTGATTGCGCACGCGCATACTCGTTTTTGAATGCACACGTGCATACTCGTTTTTGAATGGGCACGCGCGTAATCGTTTTTGAATGCGCACGCGCATACTCGTTATTGCATGCACACGCGCATACTCGTTTTGGAATAGGCACGCGCATACTCGTTTTTGAATGCGCACACGCATACTCGTATTTGAATGCACACGCGCGTACTCGTTTTGGATTAGGCACGTGCATACTCGTTTTTGAATGCGCACAGGCATACTCGTTTTGAATGCATACGCGCATACTCGTTTTGAAACAGGCACGTGCATACTCGTTTTTGAATGCGCACGCGCATACGCGTTTTTGAACAGGCACACGCGTACTCGTTTTTGAATGCGCACGCGTATACTCGTTTTGAATGCACACGCGCATACTAGGTTTTGAATGCACACGCCCATACTCGTTTTTGAATGCACACGCGCATACTCGTTTTGAACAGGCACACGCGTACTCGTTTTTGAATGCGCACGCGTATACTCGTTTTGAATGCACACGCGCATACTAGGTTTTGAATGCGCACGCCCATACTCGTTTTTGAATGCACACGCGCATACTCGTTTCGGAATACGCACGCGCATACTAGTTTTGTAATGCGCACGCGCATGCTCGTTTTGGAATGCGAAGCGCATACTCGTTTTTGAATGCGCACGCGCGTACTCTTTTTTGAATTCGCACGCGCATACTCCTTTTGGAATAGGCACGTGCGTACTCGTTTTTGAATGCGCCCGCACATACTCGTTTTTGAATAGGCACGCGCGTACTCGTTTTTGAATGCACACACGCGTACTCGTTTTTAAATAGGCACGCGCATACTCGTTTTTGACTGCGCACGTGTATACTCGTTTTGAATGCGCACGCGAATACTCGTTTTTGAATGCACACGCGCATACTCGTTTCGGAATACGCACGCGCATACTAATTTTGGAATGCGCACGCGCATACTCGTTTTTGAATGCGCACGCGCGTACTCGTTTTCGAAAGCACATGCGCATACTTGTTTTGGAATAAGCACGCGCATACTCGTTTTTGAACGCGCATACTCGTTTTGGAATGCGCACGCGTATACTCGTTTTTGAATAGGCACGCGCGTACTCGTTTTTGATTGCGCACGCGCATACTCGTTTTTGAATGCACACGCGCATACTCGTTTTTGAATGGGCACGCGCGTAATCGTTTTTGAATGCGCACGCGCGTACTCGTTTTCGAAAGCACATGCGCATACTTGTTTTGGAATAAGCACGCGCATACTCGTTTTTGAACACGCATACTCGTTTTGGAATGCGCACGCGTATACTCGTTTTTGAATAGGCACGCGCGTACTCGTTTTTGATTGCGCACGCGCATACTCGTTTTTGAATGCACACGCGCATACTCGTTTTTGAATGGGCACGCGCGTAATCGTTTTTGAATGCGCACGGGCATACTCGTTATTGAATGCACGCGCGCATACTCTTTTTGGAATAGGCACGCGCATACTCGTTTTTGAATGCGCACACGCATACTCGTATTTGAATGCACACGCGCGTACTCGTTTTGGATTAGGCACGTGCATACTCGTTTTTGAATGCGCACACGCATACTCGTATTTGAATGCACACGCGCATACTCGTTTTGAAACAGGCATGTGCATACTCGTTTTTGAATGCGCACGCGCATACGCGTTTTTGAACAGGCACACGCGTACTCGTTTTTGAATGCGCACGCGTATACTCGTTTTGAATGCACACGCGCATACTCGTTTTGAATAGGCACGCGCGTACTCGTTTTTGAATGCGCACGCGTATACTAGTTTCGGAATGCGCACGCGCATACTCGTTTTCGAATAGGCGTGCGCATACTCGTTTTTGTTTGCGCACACGCATACTCGTTTTTGAATGCACACGCGCATACTCGTTTTTGAATGCACACGCGCATACTCGTTTTCGAATAGGCACGCGCATACTCGTTTTTGAATGCACACGCGCATACTCGTTTTTGAATGCACACGCGCATACTCGTTTTGGAATAGGCACGCGCATACTCGTTTTTGAATGCGCACACGCATACTCGTATTTGATTGCGCACGCGCATACTCGTTTTGCAATAGGCACGTGCATACTCGTTTTTGAATGCCTACGCGCATACGCGGTTTTGAACAGGCACACGCGTACTCGTTTTTGAATGCGCACGCGTATACTCGTTTTGAATGCGCATGCGCATACTCGTTTTTGAATGCACATGCGCATACTCGTTTCGGAATACGCACGCGCATACTCGTTTTGGAATGCGCACGCGCATACTCGTTTTTGAATGCGCACGCGCGTACTCGTTTTTGAATGCGCACGCGCGTACTCGTTTTTGAAAGCACGTGCGCATACTAGTTTTGGAATAAGCACGCGCATACTCGTTTTTGAACGCGCACACGCATACTCGTTTTTGAATGCACCCGCGCATACTCGTTTTGGAATGCGCACGCGTATACTCGTTTTTGAATAGGCACGCGCGTACTCGTTTTCGATTGCGCACGCGCATACTCGTTTTTGAATGCACACGCGCATACTAGGTTTTGAATGCACACGCCCATACTCGTTTTTGAATGCACACGCGCATACTCGTTTCGGAATACGCACGCGCATACTCGTTTTGGAATGCGAAGCGCATACTCGTTTTTGAATGCGCTCGCGCGTACTCGTTTTTGAATTCGAACGCGCATACTCCTTTTGGGATAGGCACGTGCGTACTCGTTTTTGAATGCGCACGCACATACTCGTTTTTGAATAGGCACGCGCGTACTCGTTTTTGAATGCACACACGCGTACTCGTTTTGGAATAGGCACGCGCATACTCGTTTTTGAATGCGCACACGCATACTCGTATTTGATTGCGCACGCGCATACTCGTTTTGCAATAGGCACGTGCATACTCGTTTTTGAATGCGCACGCGCATACGCGTTTTTGAACAGGCACTCGCGTACTCGTTTTTGAATGCGCACGCGTATACTCGTTTTGAATGCGCACGCGAATACTCGTTTTTGAATGCACACGCGCATACTCGTTTCGGAATACGCACGTGCATACTAATTTTGGAATGCGCACGCGCATACTCGTTTTTGAATGCGCACGTGCGTACTCGTTTTTGAAAGCACATGCGCATACTCGTTTTGGAATAAGCACGCGCATATTTGTTTTGGAATAGGCACGTACGTACTCGTTTTTGAAAGCGAACGCGCATACGCGTTTTCGAACATGCACACGCGTACTTGTTTATGAATGCGCACGGGTATACTCGTTTTGAATGCACACGCGCATACTCGTTTTTGAATAGGCACGCGCATACTCGTTTTTGACTGCGCACGTGTATACTCCTTTCGGAATGCGCACGCGCATGCTCGTTTTTTAATAGGCACGCGCGTACTCGTTTTTGAATGCGCACGCGTACACTTGTTTTGAATGCGCACGCGTATACTCGTTTTTGAATGCACACGCGCATACTCGTTTTCGAATAGGCACGCGCATACTCGTTTTTGAATGCACACGCGCATACTCGTTTTTGAATGCACACGCGCATACTCGTTTGGGAAGGCGCACGCGCATACTCGTTTTTGAACAGGCATGCGCGTACTCATTTTTGAGTGCGCACGCGCATAATTGTTTTTGAATGCACACGCGCATACTCGTTTTGGAATAGGCACGCGCATACTCGTTTTTGAATGCGCACACGCATACTCGTATTTGATTGCGCACGCGCATACTCGTTTTGCAATAGGCACGTGCATAATCGTTTTTGAATGCGCACGCGCATACGCGTTTTTGAACAGGCACACGCGTACTCGTTTTTGAATGCGCACGCGTATACTCGTTTTGAATGCGCACGCGCATACTCGTTTTTGAATGCACACGCGCATACTCGTTTCGGAATACGCACGCGCATACTCGTTTTGGATTGCGCACGCGCATACTCGTTTTTTAATGCGCACGCGCGTACTTGTTTTTGAATGCGCACGCGCATACTCGTTTTTGAAAGCACATGCGCATACTCGTTTTGGAATAAGCACGCGCATACTCGTTTTTGAACGCGCACACGCATACTCGTTTTTGAATGCACACGGGCATACTCGTTTTAGAATGCGCACGCATATACTCGTTTTTGAACATGCACACGCGTACTCGTTTTTGAATGCCACGCGTATACTCGTTTTGAATGCACACACGCATACTCGTATTTGAATGCACACGCGCATACTCGTTTTGAAATAGGCACGTGCATACTCGTTTTTGAATGCACACGCGCATACGCGTTTTTGAACAGGCACACGCGTACTCGTTTTTGAATGCGCACGCGTATACTCGTTTTTGAATGCATACGCGCATACTCGTTACGAAATAGGCACGCGCATACTCGTTTGGGAAGGCGCACGCGCATACTCGTTTTTGAATAGGCATGCGCGTACTCATTTTTGAATGCGCACGCGCATAATTGTTTCTGAATGCACACGCGCATACTTGTTTTGGAATAGGCACGCGCATACTCGTTTTTGAATGCGCACACGCATACTCGTATTTGATTGCGCACGCGCATACTCGTTTTGCAATAGGCACGTGCATACTCGTTTTTGATTGCGCACGCGCATACGCGTTTTTGAACAGGCACACGCCTACTCGTTTTTGAATGCGCACGCGTATACTCGTTTTGAATGCGCACGCGCATACTCGTTTTTGAATGCACACGCGCATACTCGTTTTTGAATGCGCACGCGCGTACTCCTTTTTGAAAGCACATGCGCATACTCGTTTTGGAATAAGCACGCGCATACTCGTTTTTGAACGCGCACACGCCTACTCGTTTTTGAATGCACACGCGCATACTCGTTTTTGAATGGGCACGTGCGTACTCGTTTTTGAATGCGCACGCGCATACTCGTTTTTGAAAGCACACGCGCATACTCGTTTTGGAATAGGCACGCGCATACTCGTTTTTGAATGCGCACACGCATACTCGTATTTGAAAGCACACGCGCGTACTCGTTTTGGATTAGGCACGTGCACACTCGTTATTGAATGCGCACACGCATACTCGTATTTGAATGCACACGCGCATACTCGTTTTGAAATGGGCACGTGCATACTCGTTTTTGAATGCGCACGCGCATACACGTTTTTGAACAGGCACACGCGTACTCGTTTTTGAATGCGCACGCGTATACTCGTTTTGAATGCACACGCGCATACTAGGTTTTGAATGCACACGCCCATACTCGTTTTTGAATGCACACGCGCATACTCGTTTCGGATTACGCACGCGCATACTCGTTTTGGAATGCGCACGCGCATGCTCGTTTTGGAATTCGCACGCGCATAATCCTTTTGGAATAGGCACGCACATACTCGTTTTGGAATAGGCACGCGCATACTCGTTTTTGAATGCGCACACGCATACTCGTATTTTATTGCGCACGTGCATACTCGTTTTGCAATAGGCATGTGCATACTCGTTTTTGAATGCGCACGCGCATACGCGTTTTTGAATGCGCACGCGTATACTCGTTTTGAATGCGCACGCGAATACTCGTTTTTGAATGCACACGCGCATACTCGTTTCGGAATACGCACGCGCATACTAAATTTGGAATGCGCACGTGCATACTCGTTTTTGAATGCGCACGCGCGTACACGTTTTCGAAAGCACATGCGCATACTTGTTTTGGAATAAGCACGCGCATACTCGTTTTTGAACGCGCATACTCGTTTTGGAATGCGCACGCGTATACTCGTTTTTGAATAGGCACGCGCGTACTCGTTTTTGATTGCGCACGCGCATACTCGTTTTTGAATGCACACGCGCATACTCGTTTATGAATGGGCACGCGCGTAATCGTTTTTGATTGCGCACGGGCATACTCGTTATTGAATGCACACGCGCATACTCGTTTTGGAATAGGCACGCGCATACTCGTTTTTGAATGCGCACACGCATACTCGTATTTGAATGCACACGCGCGTACTCGTTTTGGATTAGGCACGTGCATACTCGTTTTTGAATGCGCACACGCATACTCGTTTTTGAACAGGCACACGCGTACTCGTTTTAGAATGCGCACGCGTATACTCGTTTTGAATGCGCACGCGCATACTCGTTTTTTAATGCACACGCGCATACTCGTTTCGGAATACGCACGCGCATACTAATTTTGGAATGCGCACGCGCATACTCGTTTTTGAATGCGCACGCGCGTACTCGTTTTTGAAAGCACATGCGCATACTCGTTTTGGAATAAGCACGCGCATACTCGTTTTTGAATGCACACGCGCATTCTCGTTTTGGAATAGGCACGCGCATACTCGTTTTTGAATGCGCACACGCATACTCGTATTTGAATGCACACGCGCGTACTCGTTTTGGATTAGGGACGTGCATACTCGTTTTTGAATGCGCACATGCATACTCGTATTTGAATGCACACGCGCATACTCGTTTTGAAATAGGCACGTGCATACTCGTTTTTGAATGCGCACGCGCATACGCGTTTTTGCACAGGCAGACGCGTACTCGTTTTTGAATGCGCACGCGTATACTCGTTTTGAATGCACACGCGCATACTAGGTTTTGAATGCACATGCTCATACTCGTTTTTGAATGCACATGCGCATACTCGTTTTGAATACGCACGCGCGTACTCGTTTTTGAATGCGCACAAATATACTAGTTTCAGAATGCGCACGCGCATACTTGTTTTTGATTGCGCACACGCATGCTCGTTTTTGAATGCACACGCGCATACTCGTTTCGGAATACGCACGCGCATACACGTTTTGGAATGTGCACGCGCATTATCGTTTTGGAATAGGCACGTGCGTACTCGTTTTTGAAAGCGAACGCGCAAACGCGTTTTTGAGCATGCACACGCGTACTTGTTTATGAATGCGCACGGGTATACTCTTTCTGAATGCACACGCGCATACTCGTTTTTGAATAGGCACGCGCATACTCGTTTTTGACTGCGCACGTGTATACTCCTTTCGGAATGCGCACGCGCATGCTCGTTTTTGAATAGGCACGCGCGTACTCGTTTTTGAATGCGCACGCGTACACTCTTTTGAATGCATACGCGCATACTCGTTACGAAATAGGCACGCGCATACTCGTTTGGGAAGGCGCACGCGCATACTCGTTTTTGAATAGGCATGCGCGTACTCGTTTTTGAATGCGCACGCGCATAATTGTTTTTGAATGCACACGCGCATACTTGTTTTGGAATCATCATCATCATCATCATCATCATCAGCCTGACTACGTCCACTGCAGGACAAAGGCCTCTCCCATGTTCCGCCAGTTAACCCGGTCCTGTGCTTGCTGCTTCCAATTTATACCCGCAAACTTCTTAATCTCATCTGCCCACCTAACCTTCTGTCTCCCCCTAACCCGCTTCCCTTCTCTGGGAATCCAGTCAGTTACCCTTAATGACCAGCGGTTATCCTGTCTACGCGCTACATGCCCTGCCCATGTCCATTTCTTCTTCTTGATTTCAGCTATGATATCCTTAACCCCCGTTTGTTCCCTAATCCACTCTGCTCTCTTCTTGTCTCTTAAGGTTACACCTACCATTTTTCTTTCCATTGCTCGCTGCGTCGTCCTCAATTTAAGCTGAACCCTCTTTGTAAGTCTCCAGGTTTCTGCTCCGTAGCTAAGTACCGGCAAGATACAGCTGTTATATACCTTCCTCTTGAGGGATAGTGGCAATCTACCTGTCATAATTTGAGAGTGCTTGCCGAATGTGCTCCACCCCATTCTTATTCTTCTAGTTACTTCAATCTCGTGGTTCGGCTCTGCGGTTATTACCTACCCTAAGTAGACATAGTCTTTTACAACTTCAAGTGCACTATTACCTATCTCGAAGCGCTGCTCTTTGCCGAGGTTGTTGTACATTACTTTCGTTTTCTGCAGATTAATTTTAAGACCCACTTTTCTGCTCTCCTTGTCTAACTCCGTAATCATGAGTTGCAATTCGTCCCCCGAGTTACTCAGCAATGCAATGTCATCGGCGAAGCGCAGGTTACTAAGGTATTCTCCATTGACTCTTATCCCTAACTGTTCCCATTCTAGGCTTCTGAAAACCTCCTGTAAGCACGCGGTAAACAGCATTGGGGAAATTGTGTCCCCCTGCCTTACACCCTTCTTGATTGGTATTCTGTTGCTTTCTCTATGAAGCACTATGGTAGCAGTTGATCCCCTGTAGATTTCTTCCAGAATGTTTATATATACTTCATCTACGCCCTGATTCCGCAGTGTTTGCATGACGGCTGATGTTTCTACTGAATCAAACGCCTTCTCGTAATCTATGAAGGCTATGTATAGTGGTTGGTTATACTCTGAGCATTTCTCTATTACCTGATTGATAGTATGAATGTGGTCAATTGTTGAGTAGCCTGTTCGAAATCCTGCTTGTTCCTTTGGTTGATTGAATTCTAATGTTTTCTTTACTCTGTTAGCAATTACCTTTGTAAATAGCTTGTATACTACAGAGAGCAAGCTGATCGGCCTGTAATTCTTCAAGTCCTTGTCATCTCCTTTCTTATGTATTAAGATGATGTTAGCGTTCTTCCAAGACTCTGGTACTCTTCCCGCCAGGAGACACCTCGTAAACAGGGTGGCTAGTTTTTCTAACACAATCTGTCCTCCATCTTTCAGCAGATCTGATGTTACCTGATCCTCACCAGCAGCTTTGCCCCTTTGCATGCTCTCCAAAGCTTTTCTGACTTCTTCTATCATTACTGGTGGGGTGTAATCTGGGTTACTGTTAGTTCTTATAGTATTAAGGTCGTGGTTGTCTCGGCTACTGTACAGATCCCTGTAAAACTCCTCCGCTATCTTAACTATACTATCCATATTGGTAGTTATTTTGCCTTCTTTGTCCCTTAGTGCATACATCCGACTTTTGCCTATCCCAAGTTTCCTCTTCAATGCTTTCACACTTCCTCCGTTTTTCAGAGCGTGTTCAATTCTCTCCATGTTATACCTTCTTACATCGCATACTTTACGTCTATTAATCAACTTCGAAAGCTCTGTCAGTTCTATTTTGTCTGTTGTACTTGACACTTTCATGATTTGACGCTTCTTAATTAGGTTCTTCGTTTCCTGTGAAAGCTTGCCAGTGCCCTGTCTAACTACCCTGCCTCCAACTTCCACTGCACACTCCATAATGATACTCGTCAGATTATCATTCATTGTATCTACGCTAAGGTTGGTTTCCTCACTGAGAGCCGAGTACCTGTTCTGCAGTGACACTCTGAATTCCTGTACTTTCCCTCTCAGTGCTAGCTGATTGATTGGCTTCTTGCGTATCAAGTTCTGTCGTTCCTTCTTCAAGTCTAGGCGAATTCGAGACCGTACCATTCTATGGTCACTGCATCGTACCTTGCCAATCACTTCCACATCCTGCACGATTCCAGGGTGTGCACTCATTATAAAGTCTATTTCGTTCTTATTTTCGCCATTAGGGCTCCTCCATGTCCACTTGCGGTTTTCTCGTTTTCGGTAGAAGGTATTCAAAATCCGTAAATTATTGCGTTCTGCGAATTCTACTAGTAGCTCTCCTCTGGCGTTTCTAGTACCGATGCCATAATCTCCTACTGCCTGGTCTCCAGCCTGCTTCTTCCCTACCTTTGCATTAAAGTCGCCCATCACTATAGTATACTGTGTTTTTACCTTACTCATTGCCGATTCCACGTCTTCATAGAAGCTTTCAACTGAAGCGTCATCATGGCTGGATGTAGGCGCGTAAGCCTGTACTACCTTCATCTTGTATCTTTTATTCAGTTTAATTACGATACCTACCACCCTTTCATTAACGCTATAGTATTCCTCTATGTTGCCAGCTATGTTTCTGTGAATGAGGAACCCCACTCCCAGTTCTCTTCTGTCTGCCAAGCCCCTGTAGCAAAGGACGTGCCCATTCTGTAGCACCGTATAGGCCTCATCTGTCCTCCTAACCTCACTGAGCCCTATTATATCCCATTTAACACCCTCTAGCTCCTCGAATAGTACAGCTAGACTTCCCTCACTAGATAAGGTTCTAGCGTTAAACGTTGCCAAGTTCAGGTTCCAATGGCGGCCTGTCCGGATCCAGAGATTCTTAGCACCCTCTGCTGCGTTGCAGATCTGACCGCCGCCGTGGTCAGTTGCTTCGCAGCTGCTGGGGACTGAGGGCCGTGAGTTATTTGACGTAATCATGTGGGAGGTAGTGGCCAGATACTGCACCAAGGTGGCCAATCCTTCTCTGGTGAGGGAGTGCGTTCTCGGCGGTGTTTGCCGGTGAGGCCGCACCCCAGGCCTCTTAATGCAGTTCCATCAACACGCGGATTTTTTTTTTTTAATCCGGTTGGGAACTGCGCGGTACCGGGATTTGAACCACGGACCTCTTGCGTGCGAGGCGGATGCTCTAACCACTACGCCATCGCCGCATCGTTTGGAATAGGCACGCGCATACTCGTTTTTGAATGCGCACACGCATACTCGTATTTGATTGCGCACGCGCATACTCGTTTTGCAATAGGCACGTGCATACTCGTTTTTGAATGCGCACGCGCATACGCGTTTTTGAACAGGCACACGCCTACTCGTTTTTGAATGCGCACGCGTATACTCGTTTTGAATGCGCACGCGCATACTCGTTTTTGAATGCACACGCGCATACTCGTTTCGGAATACGCACGCGCATACTCGTTTTGGAATGCGCACGCGCATACTCGATTTTGAATGTGCACGCGCGTACTCGTTTTTCAAAGCACATGCGCATACTCGTTTTGGAATAAGCACGCGCATACTCGTTTTTGAACGCGCACACGCATACTCGTTTTTGAATGCACACACGCATACTCGTTTTTGAATGGGCACGTGCGTACTCGTTTTTGAATGCGCACGCGCATACTCGTTTTTGAATGCACACGCGCATACTCGTTTTGGAATAGGCACGCGCATACTCGTTTTTGAATGCGCACACGCATACTCGTATTTGAATGCACACGCGCGTACTCGTTTTGGATTGGACACGTGCATACTCGTTATTGAATGCGCACACGCATACTCGTATTTGAATGCACACGCGCATACTCGTTTTGAAATAGGCATGTGCATACTCGTTTTTGAATGCGCACGCGCATACTAGGTTTTGAATGCACACGCCCATACTCGTTTTTGAATGCACACGCGCATACTCGTTTCGGATTACGCACGCGCATACTCGTTTTGGAATGCGCACGCGCATGCTCGTTTTGGAATGCGAAGCGCATACTCGTTTTTGAATGCGCACGTGTATAATTGTTTCGGAATGCGCACGCGCATGCTCATTTTGGAATAGGCACGCGCATACCCGTTTTTGAATGCGCACACGCATACTCGTATTTGATTGCGCACGTGCATACTCGTTTTTGAATGCGCACGCGCATACGCGTTTTTAAACAGGCACACGCGTACTCGTTTTTGAAGGCGCATGCGTATACTCGTTTTGAATGCGCACGCGAATACTCGTTTTTGAATGCACACGCGCATACTCGTTTCGGAATACGCACGCGCATACTAATTTTGGAATTCGCACGCGCATACTCGTTTTTGAATGCGCACGCGTGTACTCGTTTTTGAAAGCACATGCGCATACTCGTTTTAGAATAGGCACGCGCATACTCGTTTTTGAACGCGCACACGCATACTCGTTTTTGAATGCATATGCGCATACTCGTTTTGGAATGCGCACGCGTATACTCGTTTTTCAATAGGCACGCGCGTACTCGTTTTTGATTGCGCACGCGCATACTCGTTTTTGAATGCACACGTGCATACTCGTTTTTGAATGGGCATTCGCGTAATCGTTTTTGAATGCGCACGCGCATACTCGTTATTGAATGCACACGCGCATACTCGTTTTGGAATAGGCACGCGCATACTCGTTTTTGAATGCGCACACGCATACTCGTATTTGAATGCACACGCGCGTACTCGTTTTGGATTAGGCACGTGCATACTCGTTTTTGAATGCGCACACGCATACTCGTATTTGAATGCATACGCGCATACTCGTTTTGAAACAGGCACGTGCATACTCGTTTTTGAATGCGCACGCGCATACGCGTTTTTGAACAGGCACACGCGTACTCGTTTTTGAATGCGCACGCGTATACTCGTTTTGAATGCACACGCGCATACTAGGTTTTAAATGCACACGCCCATACTCGTTTTTGAATGCACACGCGCATACTCGTTTTGAACAGGCACACGCGTACTCGTTTTTGAATGCACACGCGAATACCCGTTTTGAATGCACACGCACATACTAGGTTTTGAATGCACACGCCCATACTCGTTTTTGAATGCACACGCACATACTCGTTTCGGAATACGCACGCGCATACTCGTTTAGGAATGCGCACGCGCATGCTCGTTTTGGAATGCGAAGCGCATACTCGTTTTTGAATGCGCATGCGTGTACTCGTTTTTGAATTCGCACGCAAATACTCCTTTTGGAATAGGCACGTGCGTACTCGTTTTTGAATGCTCACGCACATACTCGTTTTTGAATAGGCACGCGCGTACTCGTTTTCTAATGCACACACACGTACTCGTTTTGGAATAGGCACGCGCATACTCGTTTTTGACTGCGCACGTGTATAATCGTTTCGGAATGCGCACACGCATGCTCGTTTTTGAATAGGCACGCGCATACTCGTTTGGGAAGGCGCACGCGCATACTCGTTTTTGAATAGGCATGCGCGTACTCGTTTTTGAATGCGCACGCGCATACTTGTTTTCGAATGCACACGCGCATACTCGTTTTGGAATAGGTACGCGCATACTCGTTTTGGAATGCGCACACGCATACTCGTATTTGATTCCGCACGCGCATACTCGTTTTGTAATAGGCACGTGCATACTCGTTTTTGAATGCGCACGCGCATACTCGTTTTTGAACGGGCACGCGCGTACTCGTTTTTGAATGCGCGCGCGCATACTCGTTTTTGAATGCACACGCGCATACTCGTTTTGGAATAGGCACTCGCATACTCGTTTTTGAATGCGCTTACGCATACTCGTATTTGAATGCACACGCGCGTACTCCTTTTGGATTAGGCACGTGCATACTCGTTTTTGAATGCGCACACGCATACGCGTTTTTGAACAGGCACACGCGTACTCGTTTTTGAATGCGCACGCGAATACCCGTTTTGAATGCACACGCGTATACTAGGTTTTGAATGCACACGCCCATACTCGTTTTTGAATGCACACGCGCATACTCGTTTCGGAATACGCACGCGCTTACTCGTTTAGGAATGCGCACGCGCATGCTCGTTTTGGAATGCGAAGCGCATACTCGTTTTTGAATGCGCACGCGCGTACTCGTTTTTGAATTCGCACGCTAATACTCCTTTTGGAATAGGCACGTGCGTACTCGTTTTTGAATGCGCACGCACATACTCATTTTTGAATAGGCCCGCGCGTACTCGTTTTTTAATGCACACACGCGTACTCGTTTTGGAATAGGCACGCGCATACTCGTTTTTGACTGCGCACGTGTATAATCGTTTCGGAATGCGCACACGCATGCTCGTTTTTGAATAGGCACGCGCATACTCGTTTGGGAAGGCGCACGCGCATACTCGTTTTTGAATAGGCATGCGCGTACTCGTTTTTGAATGCGTACGCGCATACTTGTTTTCGAATGCACACGCGCATACTCGTTTTGGAATAGGCACGCGCATACTCGTTTTTGAATGCGCACACGCATACTCGTTTTTGAATGCACACGCGCATACTCGTTTCGGAATACGCACGCGCATACCTGTTTTGGAATGCGCACGCGCGTACTCGTTTTGGAATAGGCACGTGCGTACTCGTTTTTGAATGCGAACGCGCATACGCGTTTTTGAACATGCACACGCGTACTCGTTTTTGAATGCGCACGCGTATACTCGTTTTGATTGCGCACGCGCATACTCTTTTTCGAATAGGCATGCGCATACTCGTTTTTCGATGCGCACACACATACTCGTTCTTGAATGCACACGCGCATACTCGTTTCGGAATACGTACGCGCATACTCGTTTTGGAATGCGCACGCGCTTACTCGTTTAGGAATGCGCACGCGCATGCTCGTTTTGGAATGCGAAGCGCATACTCGTTTTTGAATGCGCACGCGCGTACTCGTTTTTGAATTCGCACGCTAATACTCCTTTTGGAATAGGCACGTGCGTACTCGTTTTTGAATGCGCACGCACATACTCATTTTTGAATAGGCCCGCGCGTACTCGTTTTTTAATGCACACACGCGTACTCGTTTTGGAATAGGCACGCGCATACTCGTTTTTGACTGCGCACGTGTATAATCGTTTCGGAATGCGCACACGCATGCTCGTTTTTGAATAGGCACGCGCATACTCGTTTGGGAAGGCGCACGCGCATACTCGTTTTTGAATAGGCATGCGCGTACTCGTTTTTGAATGCGTACGCGCATACTTGTTTTCGAATGCACACGCGCATACTCGTTTTGGAATAGGCACGCGCATACTCGTTTTTGAATGCGCACACGCATACTCGTTTTTGAATGCACACGCGCATACTCGTTTCGGAATACGCACGCGCATACCTGTTTTGGAATGCGCACGCGCGTACTCGTTTTGGAATAGGCACGTGCGTACTCGTTTTTGAATGCGAACGCGCATACGCGTTTTTGAACATGCACACGCGTACTCGTTTTTGAATGCGCACGCGTATACTCGTTTTGATTGCGCACGCGCATACTCTTTTTCGAATAGGCATGCGCATACTCGTTTTTCGATGCGCACACACATACTCGTTCTTGAATGCACACGCGCATACTCGTTTCGGAATACGTACGCGCATACTCGTTTTGGAATGCGCAGCGCGTACTTGTTTTTGAATAGGCACGCGCGTACTCGTTTTTGAACCTGAACGCGCATACGCGTTTTTGAACATTAACACGCGTACTCGTTTTTGAGTGCGCACGCGTATACTCGTTTTGAATGCGCACGTGCGTACTCGTTTTTGAAAGCACATGCGCATACTCGTTTTGGAATAAGCACGCGCATATTTGTTTTGGAATAGGCACGTACGTACTCGTTTTTGAAAGCGAACGCGCATACGCGTTTTCGAACATGCACACGCGTACTTGTTTATGAATGCGCACGGGTATACTCGTTTTGAATGCACACGCGCATACTCGTTTTTGAATAGGCACGCGCATACTCGTTTTTGACTGCGCACGTGTATACTCCTTTCGGAATGCGCACGCGCATGCTCGTTTTTTAATAGGCACGCGCGTACTCGTTTTTGAATGCGCACGCGTACACTTGTTTTGAATGCGCACGCGTATACTCGTTTTTGAATGCACACGCGCATACTCGTTTTCGAATAGGCACGCGCATACTCGTTTTTGAATGCACACGCGCATACTCGTTTTTGAATGCACACGCGCATACTCGTTTTTTAATGCGCACGCGCGTACTTGTTTTTGAATGCGCACGCGCATACTCGTTTTTGAAAGCACATGCGCATACTCGTTTTGGAATAAGCACGCGCATACTCGTTTTTGAACGCGCACACGCATACTCGTTTTTGAATGCACACGCGAATACTCGTTTTAGAATGCGCACGCATATACTCGTTTTTGAACATGCACACGCGTACTCGTTTTTGAATGCAACGCGTATACTCGTTTTGAATGCACACACGCATACTCGTATTTGAATGCACACGCGCATACTCGTTTTGAAATAGGCACGTGCATACTCGTTTTTGAATGCGCACGCGCATACGCGTTTTTGAACAGGCACACGCGTACTCGTTTTTGAATGCGCACGCGTATACTCGTTTTTGAATGCATACGCGCATACTCGTTACGAAATAGGCACGCGCATACTCGTTTGGGAAGGCGCACGCGCATACTCGTTTTTGAATAGGCATGCGCGTACTCATTTTTGAATGCGCACGCGCATAATTGTTTCTGAATGCACACGCGCATACTTGTTTTGGAATAAGCACGCGCATACTCGTTTTTGAATGCGCACACGCATACTCGTATTTGATTGCGCACGCGCATACTCGTTTTGCAATAGGCACGTGCATACTCGTTTTTGATTGCGCACGCGCATACGCGTTTTTGAACAGGCACACGCCTACTCGTTTTTGAATGCGCACGCGTATACTCGTTTTGAATGCGCACGCGCATACTCGTTTTTGAATGCACACGCGCATACTCGTTTCGGAATACGCACGCGCATACTCGTTTTGGAATGCGCACGCGCATACTCGTTTTTGAATGCGCACGCGCGTACTCCTTTTTGAAAGCACATGCGCATACTCGTTTTGGAATAAGCACGCGCATACTCGTTTTTGAACGCGCACACGCCTACTCGTTTTTGAATGCACACGCGCATACTCGTTTTTGAATGGGCACGTGCGTACTCGTTTTTGAATGCGCACGCGCATACTCGTTTTTGAAAGCACACCCGCATACTCGTTTTGGAATAGGCACGCGCATACTCGTTTTTGAATGCGCACACGCATACTCGTATTTGAATGCACACGCGCGTACTCGTTTTGGATTAGGCACGTGCATACTCGTTATTGAATGCGCACACGCATACTCGTATTTGAATGCACACGCACATACTCGTTTTGAAATAGGCACGTGCATACTCGTTTTTGAATGCGCACGCGCATACACGTTTTTGAACAGGCACACGCGTACTCGTTTTTGATGGCGCACGCGTATACTCGTTTTGAATGCACACGCGCATACTAGGTTTTGAATGCACACGTCCATACTCGTTTTTGAATGCACACGCGCATACTCGTTTCGGATTACGCACGCGCATACTCGTTTTGGAATGCGCACGCGCATGCTCGTTTTGGAATGCGAAGCGCATACTCGTTTTTGAATGCGCACGCGCGTACTCGTTTTTGAATTCGCACGCGCATAATCCTTTTGGAATACGCACGTGCGTACTCGTTTTTGAATGCGCACGCACATACTCGTTTTTGAATAGGCACGCGCGTACTCGTTTTTAATGCACACACGCGTACTCGTTTTTGAATAGGCACGTGCATACTCGTTTTTGACTGCGCAGGTGAATAATTGTTTCGGAATGCGCACGCGCATGCTCGTTTTGGAATAGGCACGCGCATACTCGTTTTTGAATGCGCACACGCATACTCGTATTTGATTGCGCACGTGCATACTCGTTTTGCAATAGGCACGTGCATACTCGTTTTTGAATGCGCACGCGCATACGCGTTTTTGAATGCGCACGCGTATACTCGTTTTGAATGCGCACGCGAATACTCGTTTTTGAATGCACACGCGCATACTCGTTTCGGAATACGCACGCGCATACTAATTTTGGAATGCGCACGTGCATACTCGTTTTTGAATGCGCACGCGCGTACACGTTTTCGAAAGCACATGCGCATACTTGTTTTGGAATAAGCACGCGCATACTCGTTTTTGAACGCGCATACTCGTTTTGGAATGCGCACGCGTATACTCGTTTTTGAATAGGCACGCGCGTACTCGTTTTTGATTGCGCACGCGCATACTCGTTTTTGAATGCACACGCGCATACTCGTTTATGAATGGGCACGCGCGTAATCGTTTTTGAATGCGCACGGGCATACTCGTTATTGAATGCACACGCGCATACTCGTTTTTGAATGCGCACGCGTATACTCGCTTTGAATGCGCACGCACATACTCGGTTTTGAATACACACGCCCATACTCGTTTTTGAATAGGCATGCGCGTACTCGTTTTTGAATGCGCACGCGCATAATTGTTTTTGAATGCACACGCGCATACTCGTTTTGGAATAGGCACGCGCATACTCGTTTTTGAATGCGCACACGCATACTCGTATTTGAATGCACACGCGCGTAATCGTTTTGGATTAGGCATGTGCATACTCGTTTTTGAATGCGCACACGCATACTCGTTTTTGAACAGGCACACGCGTACTCGTTTTAGAATGCGCACGCGTATACTCGTTTTGAATGCGCACGCGCATACTCGTTTTTAATGCACACGCGCATACTCGTTTCGGAATACGCACGCGCATACTAATTTTGGAATGCGCACGCGCATACTCGTTTTTGAATGCGCACGCGCGTACTCGTTTTTGAAAGCACATGCGCATACTCGTTTTGGAATAAGCACGCGCATACTCGTTTTTGAATGCACACGCGCATTCTCGTTTTGGAATAGGCACGCGCATACTCGTTTTTGAATGCGCACACGCATACTCGTATTTGAATGCACACGCGCGTACTCGTTTTGGATTAGGGACGTGCATACTCGTTTTTGAATGCGCACACACATACTCGTATTTGAATGCACACGCGCATACTCGTTTTGAAATAGGCACGTGCATACTCGTTTTTGAATGCGCACGCGCATACGCGTTTTTGAACAGGCAGACGCGTACTCGTTTTTGAATGCGCACGCGTATACTCGTTTTGAATGCACACGCGCATACTAGGTTTTGAATGCACATGCTCATACTCGTTTTTGAATGCACATGCGCATACTCGTTTTGAATACGCACGCGCGTACTCGTTTTTGAATGCGCACAAATATACTAGTTTCAGAATGCGCACGCGCATACTTGTTTTTGATTGCGCACACGTATGCTCGTTTTTGAATGCACACGCGCATACTCGTTTCGGAATACGCACGCGCATACACGTTTTGGAATGTGCACGCGCATTATCGTTTTGGAATAGGCACGTGCGTACTCGTTTTTGAAAGCGAACGCGCAAACGCGTTTTTGAGCATGCACACGCGTACTTGTTTATGAATGCGCACGGGTATACTCTTTCTGAATGCACACGCGCATACTCGTTTTTGAATAGGCACGCGCCTACTCGTTTTTGAATGCCACACGCGCATACTCGTTTTTGAATGCATACGCGCATACTCGTTACGAAATAGGCACGCGCATACTCGTTTGGGAAGGCGCACGCGCATACTCGTTTTTGAATAGGCATGCGCGTACTCGTTTTTGAATGCGCACGCGCATAATTGTTTTTGAATGCACACGCGCATACTTGTTTTGGAATAGGCACGCACATACTCGTTTTTGAATGCGCGCACGCATACTCGTATTTGATTGCGCACGCGCATACTCGTTTTGCAATAGGCACGTGCATACTCGTTTTTGAATGCGCACGCGCATACGCGTTTTTGAACAGGCAGACGCGTACTCGTTTTTGAATGCGCACGCGTATACTCGTTTTGAATGCACACGCGCATACTAGGTTTTGAATGCACATGCTCATACTCGTTTTTGAATGCACATGCGCATACTCGTTTTGAATACGCACGCGCGTACTCGTTTTTGAATGTGCACAAATATACTAGTTTCAGAATGCGCACGCGCATACTTGTTTTTGATTGCGCACACGTATGCTCGTTTTTGAATGCACACGCGCATACTCGTTTCGGAATACGCACGCGCATACACGTTTTGGAATGTGCACGCGCATTATCGTTTTGGAATAGGCACGTGCGTACTCGTTTTTGAAAGCGAACGCGCAAACGCGTTTTTGAGCATGCACACGCGTACTTGTTTATGAATGCGCACGTGTATACTCCTTTCGGAATGCACACGCGCATACTCGTTTTTGAATAGGCATGCGCGTACTCGTTTTTGAATACGTACGCGCATACTTGTTTTCGAATGCACACGCGCATACTCGTTTTGGAATAGGCACGCGCATACTCGTTTTTGAATGCGCACACGCATACTCGTTTTTGAATGCACACGCGCATACTCGTTTCGGAATACGCACGCGCATACCTGTTTTGGAATGCGCACGCGCGTACTCGTTTTGGAATAGGCACGTGCGTACTCGTTTTTGAATGCGAACGCGCATACGCGTTTTTGAACATGCACACGCGTACTCGTTTTTGAATGCGCACGCGTATACTCGTTTTGATTGCGCACGCGCATACTCTTTTTCGAATAGGCATGCGCATACTCGTTTTTCGATGCGCACACACATACTCGTTCTTGAATGCACACGCGCATACTCGTTTCGGAATACGTACGCGCATACTCGTTTTGGAATGCGCACGCGCGTACTTGTTTTTGAATAGGCACGCGCGTACTCGTTTTTGAACGCGAACGCGCATACGCGTTTTTGAACATTAACACGCGTACTCGTTTTTGAGTGCGCACGCGTATACTCGTTTTGAATGCGCACGTGCGTACTCGTTTTTGAAAGCACATGCGCATACTCGTTTTGGAATAAGCACGCGCATATTTGTTTTGGAATAGGCACGTACGTACTCGTTTTTGAAAGCGAACGCGCATACGCGTTTTCGAACATGCACACGCGTACTTGTTTATGAATGCGCACGGGTATACTCGTTTTGAATGCACACGCGCATACTCGTTTTTGAATAGGCACGCGCATACTCGTTTTTGACTGCGCACGTGTATACTCCTTTCGGAATGCGCACGCGCATGCTCGTTTTTTAATAGGCACGCGCGTACTCGTTTTTGAATGCGCACGCGTACACTTGTTTTGAATGCGCACGCGTATACTCGTTTTTGAATGCACACGCGCATACTCGTTTTCGAATAGGCACGCGCATACTCGTTTTTGAATGCACACGCGCATACTCGTTTTTGAATGCACACGCGCATACTCGTTTTGGATTGCGCACGCGCATACTCGTTTTTTAATGCGCACGCGCGTACTTGTTTTTGAATGCGCACGCGCATACTCGTTTTTGAAAGCACATGCGCATACTCGTTTTGAAATAAGCACGCGCATACTCGTTTTTGAACGCGCACACGCATACTCGTTTTTGAATGCACACGCGAATACTCGTTTTAGAATGCGCACGCATATACTCGTTTTTGAACATGCACACGCGTACTCGTTTTTGAATGCAACGCGTATACTCGTTTTGAATGCACACACGCACACTCGTATTTGAATGCACACGCGCATACTCGTTTTGAAATAGGCACGTGCATACTCGTTTTTGAATGCGCACGCGCATACGCGTTTTTGAACAGGCACACGCGTACTCGTTTTTGAATGCGCACGCGTATACTCGTTTTTGAATGCATACGCGCATACTCGTTACGAAATAGGCACGCGCATACTCGTTTGGGAAGGCGCACGCGCATACTCGTTTTTGAATAGGCATGCGCGTACTCATTTTTGAATGCGCACGCGCATAATTGTTTCTGAATGCACACGCGCATACTTGTTTTGGAATAAGCACGCGCATACTCGTTTTTGAATGCGCACACGCATACTCGTATTTGATTGCGCACGCGCATACTCGTTTTGCAATAGGCACGTGCATACTCGTTTTTGATTGCGCACGCGCATACGCGTTTTGAACAGGCACACGCCTACTCGTTTTTGAATGCGCACGCGTATACTCGTTTTGAATGCGCACGCGCATACTCGTTTTTGAATGCACACGCGCATACTCGTTTCGGAATACGCACGCGCATACTCGTTTTGGAATGCGCACGCGCATACTCGTTTTTGAATGCGCACGCGCGTACTCCTTTTTGAAAGCACATGCGCATACTCGTTTTGGAATAAGCACGCGCATACTCGTTTTTGAACGCGCACACGCCTACTCGTTTTTGAATGCACACGCGCATACTCGTTTTTGAATGGGCACGTGCGTACTCGTTTTTGAATGCGCACGCGCATACTCGTTTTTGAAAGCACACGCGCATACTCGTTTTGGAATAGGCACGCGCATACTCGTTTTTGAATGCGCACACGCATACTCGTATTTGAATGCACACGCGCGTACTCGTTTTGGATTAGGCACGTGCATACTCGTTATTGAATGCGCACACGCATACTCGTATTTGAATGCACACGCACATACTCGTTTTGAAATAGGCACGTGCATACTCGTTTTTGAATGCGCACGCGCATACACGTTTTTGAACAGGCACACGCGTACTCGTTTTTGATGGCGCACGCGTATACTCGTTTTGAATGCACACGCGCATACTAGGTTTTGAATGCACACGCCCATACTCGTTTTGGATTGCGCACGCGCATACTCGTTTTTTAATGCGCACGCGCGTACTTGTTTTTGAATGCGCACGCGCATACTCGTTTTTGAAAGCACATGCGCATACTCGTTTTGGAATAAGCACGCGCATACTCGTTTTTGAACGCGCACACGCATACTCGTTTTTGAATGCACACGCGAATACTCGTTTTAGAATGCGCACGCATATACTCGTTTTTGAACATGCACACGCGTACTCGTTTTTGAATGCAACGCGTATACTCGTTTTGAATGCACACACGCATACTCGTATTTGAATGCACACGCGCATACTCGTTTTGAAATAGGCACGTGCATACTCGTTTTTGAATGCGCACGCGCATACGCGTTTTTGAACAGGCACACGCGTACTCGTTTTTGAATGCGCACGCGTATACTCGTTTTTGAATGCATACGCGCATACTCGTTACGAAATAGGCACGCGCATACTCGTTTGGGAAGGCGCACGCGCATACTCGTTTTTGAATAGGCATGCGCGTACTCATTTTTGAATGCGCACGCGCATAATTGTTTCTGAATGCACACGCGCATACTTGTTTTGGAATAAGCACGCGCATACTCGTTTTTGAATGCGCACACGCATACTCGTATTTGATTGCGCACGCGCATACTCGTTTTGCAATAGGCACGTGCATACTCGTTTTTGATTGCGCACGCGCATACGCGTTTTGAACAGGCACACGCCTACTCGTTTTTGAATGCGCACGCGTATACTCGTTTTGAATGCGCACGCGCAAACTCGTTTTTGAATGCACACGCGCATACTCGTTTCGGAATACGCACGCGCATACTCGTTTTGGAATGCGCACGCGCATACTCGTTTTTGAATGCGCACGCGCGTACTCCTTTTTGAAAGCACATGCGCATACTCGTTTTGGAATAAGCACGCGCATACTCGTTTTTGAACGCGCACACGCCTACTCGTTTTTGAATGCACACGCGCATACTCGTTTTTGAATGGGCACGTGCGTACTCGTTTTTGAATGCGCACGCGCATACTCGTTTTTGAAAGCACACGCGCATACTCGTTTTGGAATAGGCACGCGCATACTCGTTTTTGAATGCGCACACGCATACTCGTATTTGAATGCACACGCGCGTACTCGTTTTGGATTAGGCACGTGCATACTCGTTATTGAATGCGCACACGCATACTCGTATTTGAATGCACACGCACATACTCGTTTTGAAATAGGCACGTGCATACTCGTTTTTGAATGCGCACGCGCGTACTCGTTTTTGAAAGCACATGCGCATACTCGTTTTGGAATAAGCACGCGCATACTCGTTTTTGAATGCACACGCGCATTCTCGTTTTGGAATAGGCACGCGCATACTCGTTTTTGAATGCGCACACGCATACTCGTATTTGAATGCACACGCGCGTACTCGTTTTGGATTAGGGACGTGCATACTCGTTTTTGAATGCGCACACGCATACTCGTATTTGAATGCACACGCGCATACTCGTTTTGAAATAGGCACGTGCATACTCGTTTTTGAATGCGCACGCGCATACGCGTTTTTGAACAGGCAGACGCGTACTCGTTTTTGAATGCGCACGCGTATACTCGTTTTGAATGCACACGCGCATACTAGGTTTTGAATGCACATGCTCATACTCGTTTTTGAATGCACATGCGCATACTCGTTTTGAATACGCACGCGCGTACTCGTTTTTGAATGCGCACAAATATACTAGTTTCAGAATGCGCACGCGCATACTTGTTTTTGATTGCGCACACGTATGCTCGTTTTTGAATGCACACGCGCATACTCGTTTCGGAATACGCACGCGCATACACGTTTTGGAATGTGCACGCGCATTATCGTTTTGGAATAGGCACGTGCGTACTCGTTTTTGAAAGCGAACGCGCAAACGCGTTTTTGAGCATGCACACGCGTACTTGTTTATGAATGCGCACGGGTATACTCTTTCTGAATGCACACGCGCATACTCGTTTTTGAATAGGCACGCGCCTACTCGTTTTTGAATGCCACACGCGCATACTCGTTTTTGAATGCATACGCGCATACTCGTTACGAAATAGGCACGCGCATACTCGTTTGGGAAGGCGCACGCGCATACTCGTTTTTGAATAGGCATGCGCGTACTCGTTTTTGAATGCGCACGCGCATAATTGTTTTTGAATGCACACGCGCATACTTGTTTTGGAATAGGCACGCACATACTCGTTTTTGAATGCGCACACGCATACTCGTATTTGATTGCGCACGCGCATACTCGTTTTGCAATAGGCACGTGCATACTCGTTTTTGAATGCGCACGCGCATACGCGTTTTTGAACAGGCAGACGCGTACTCGTTTTTGAATGCGCACGCGTATACTCGTTTTGAATGCACACGCGCATACTAGGTTTTGAATGCACATGCTCATACTCGTTTTTGAATGCACATGCGCATACTCGTTTTGAATACGCACGCGCGTACTCGTTTTTGAATGCGCACAAATATACTAGTTTCAGAATGCGCACGCGCATACTTGTTTTTGATTGCGCACACGTATGCTCGTTTTTGAATGCACACGCGCATACTCGTTTCGGAATACGCACGCGCATACACGTTTTGGAATGTGCACGCGCATTATCGTTTTGGAATAGGCACGTGCGTACTCGTTTTTGAAAGCGAACGCGCAAACGCGTTTTTGAGCATGCACACGCGTACTTGTTTATGAATGCGCACGTGTATACTCCTTTCGGAATGCACACGCGCATACTCGTTTTTGAATAGGCATGCGCGTACTCGTTTTTGAATACGTACGCGCATACTTGTTTTCGAATGCACACGCGCATACTCGTTTTGGAATAGGCACGCGCATACTCGTTTTTGAATGCGCACACGCATACTCGTTTTTGAATGCACACGCGCATACTCGTTTCGGAATACGCACGCGCATACCTGTTTTGGAATGCGCACGCGCGTACTCGTTTTGGAATAGGCACGTGCGTACTCGTTTTTGAATGCGAACGCGCATACGCGTTTTTGAACATGCACACGCGTACTCGTTTTTGAATGCGCACGCGTATACTCGTTTTGATTGCGCACGCGCATACTCTTTTTCGAATAGGCATGCGCATACTCGTTTTTCGATGCGCACACACATACTCGTTCTTGAATGCACACGCGCATACTCGTTTCGGAATACGTACGCGCATACTCGTTTTGGAATGCGCACGCGCGTACTTGTTTTTGAATAGGCACGCGCGTACTCGTTTTTGAACGCGAACGCGCATACGCGTTTTTGAACATTAACACGCGTACTCGTTTTTGAGTGCGCACGCGTATACTCGTTTTGAATGCGCACGTGCGTACTCGTTTTTGAAAGCACATGCGCATACTCGTTTTGGAATAAGCACGCGCATATTTGTTTTGGAATAGGCACGTACGTACTCGTTTTTGAAAGCGAACGCGCATACGCGTTTTCGAACATGCACACGCGTACTTGTTTATGAATGCGCACGGGTATACTCGTTTTGAATGCACACGCGCATACTCGTTTTTGAATAGGCACGCGCATACTCGTTTTTGACTGCGCACGTGTATACTCCTTTCGGAATGCGCACGCGCATGCTCGTTTTTTAATAGGCACGCGCGTACTCGTTTTTGAATGGGCACGCGTACACTTGTTTTGAATGCGCACGCGTATACTCGTTTTTGAATGCACACGCGCATACTCGTTTTCGAATAGGCACGCGCATACTCGTTTTTGAATGCACACGCGCATACTCGTTTTTGAATGCACACGCGCATACTCGTTTTGGATTGCGCACGCGCATACTCGTTTTTTAATGCGCACGCGCGTACTTGTTTTTGAATGCGCACGCGCATACTCGTTTTTGAAAGCACATGCGCATACTCGTTTTGAAATAAGCACGCGCATACTCGTTTTTGAACGCGCACACGCATACTCGTTTTTGAATGCACACGCGAATACTCGTTTTAGAATGCGCACGCATATACTCGTTTTTGAACATGCACACGCGTACTCGTTTTTGAATGCAACGCGTATACTCGTTTTGAATGCACACACGCACACTCGTATTTGAATGCACACGCGCATACTCGTTTTGAAATAGGCACGTGCATACTCGTTTTTGAATGCGCACGCGCATACGCGTTTTTGAACAGGCACACGCGTACTCGTTTTTGAATGCGCACGCGTATACTCGTTTTTGAATGCATACGCGCATACTCGTTACGAAATAGGCACGCGCATACTCGTTTGGGAAGGCGCACGCGCATACTCGTTTTTGAATAGGCATGCGCGTACTCATTTTTGAATGCGCACGCGCATAATTGTTTCTGAATGCACACGCGCATACTTGTTTTGGAATAAGCACGCGCATACTCGTTTTTGAATGCGCACACGCATACTCGTATTTGATTGCGCACGCGCATACTCGTTTTGCAATAGGCACGTGCATACTCGTTTTTGATTGCGCACGCGCATACGCGTTTTGAACAGGCACACGCCTACTCGTTTTTGAATGCGCACGCGTATACTCGTTTTGAATGCGCACGCGCATACTCGTTTTTGAATGCACACGCGCATACTCGTTTCGGAATACGCACGCGCATACTCGTTTTGGAATGCGCACGCGCATACTCGTTTTTGAATGCGCACGCGCGTACTCCTTTTTGAAAGCACATGCGCATACTCGTTTTGGAATAAGCACGCGCATACTCGTTTTTGAACGCGCACACGCCTACTCGTTTTTGAATGCACACGCGCATACTCGTTTTTGAATGGGCACGTGCGTACTCGTTTTTGAATGCGCACGCGCATACTCGTTTTTGAAAGCACACGCGCATACTCGTTTTGGAATAGGCACGCGCATACTCGTTTTTGAATGCGCACACGCATACTCGTATTTGAATGCACACGCGCGTACTCGTTTTGGATTAGGCACGTGCATACTCGTTATTGAATGCGCACACGCATACTCGTATTTGAATGCACACGCACATACTCGTTTTGAAATAGGCACGTGCATACTCGTTTTTGAATGCGCACGCGCATACACGTTTTTGAACAGGCACACGCGTACTCGTTTTTGATGGCGCACGCGTATACTCGTTTTGAATGCACACGCGCATACTAGGTTTTGAATGCACACGCCCATACTCGTTTTGGATTGCGCACGCGCATACTCGTTTTTTAATGCGCACGCGCGTACTTGTTTTTGAATGCGCACGCGCATACTCGTTTTTGAAAGCACATGCGCATACTCGTTTTGGAATAAGCACGCGCATACTCGTTTTTGAACGCGCACATGCATACTCGTTTTTGAATGCACACGCGAATACTCGTTTTAGAATGCGCACGCATATACTCGTTTTTGAACATGCACACGCGTACTCGTTTTTGAATGCAACGCGTATACTCGTTTTGAATGCACACACGCATACTCGTATTTGAATGCACACGTGCATACTCGTTTTGAAATAGGCACGTGCATACTCGTTTTTGAATGCGCACGCGCATACGCGTTTTTGAACAGGCACACGCGTACTCGTTTTTGAATGCGCACGCGTATACTCGTTTTTGAATGCATACGCGCATACTCGTTACGAAATAGGCACGCGCATACTCGTTTGGGAAGGCGCACGCGCATACTCGTTTTTGAATAGGCATGCGCGTACTCATTTTTGAATGCGCACGCGCATAATTGTTTCTGAATGCACACGCGCATACTTGTTTTGGAATAAGCACGCGCATACTCGTTTTTGAATGCGCACACGCATACTCGTATTTGATTGCGCACGCGCATACTCGTTTTGCAATAGGCACGTGCATACTCGTTTTTGATTGCGCACGCGCATACGCGTTTTGAACAGGCACACGCCTACTCGTTTTTGAATGCGCACGCGTATACTCGTTTTGAATGCGCACGCGCAAACTCGTTTTTGAATGCACACGCGCATACTCGTTTCGGAATACGCACGCGCATACTCGTTTTGGAATGCGCACGCGCATACTCGTTTTTGAATGCGCACGCGCGTACTCCTTTTTGAAAGCACATGCGCATACTCGTTTTGGAATAAGCACGCGCATACTCGTTTTTGAACGCGCACACGCCTACTCGTTTTTGAATGCACACGCGCATACTCGTTTTTGAATGGGCACGTGCGTACTCGTTTTTGAATGCGCACGCGCATACTCGTTTTTGAAAGCACACGCGCATACTCGTTTTGGAATAGGCACGCGCATACTCGTTTTTGAATGCGCACACGCATACTCGTATTTGAATGCACACGCGCGTACTCGTTTTGGATTAGGCACGTGCATACTCGTTATTGAATGCGCACACGCATACTCGTATTTGAATGCACACGCACATACTCGTTTTGAAATAGGCACGTGCATACTCGTTTTTGAATGCGCACGCGCATACACGTTTTTGAACAGGCACACGCGTACTCGTTTTTGATGGCGCACGCGTATACTCGTTTTGAATGCACACGCGCATACTAGGTTTTGAATGCACACGCCCATACTCGTTTTTGAATGCACACGCGCATACTCGTTTCGGATTACGCACGCGCATACTCGTTTTGGAATGCGCACGCGCATGCTCGTTTTGGAATGCGAAGCGCATACTCGTTTTTGAATTCGCACGCGCATAATCCTTTTGGAATAGGCACGTGCGTACTCGTTTTTGAATGCGCACGCACATACTCGTTTTTGAATAGGCACGCGCGTACTCGTTTTTAATGCACACACGCGTACTCCTTTTTGAATAGGCACGCGCATACTCGTTTTTGACTGCGCAGGTGTATAATTGTTTCGGAATGCGCACGCGCATGCTCGTTTTGGAATAGGCACGCGCATACTCGTTTTTGAATGCGCACACGCATACTCGTATTTGATTGCGCACGTGCATACTCGTTTTGCAATAGGCACGTGCATACTCGTTTTTGAATGCGCACGCGCATACGCGTTTTTGAATGCGCACGCGTATACTCGTTTTGAATGCGCACGCGAATACTCGTTTTTGAATGCACACGCGCATACTCGTTTCGGAATACGCACGCGCATACTAATTTTGGAATGCGCACGTGCATACTCGTTTTTGAATGCGCACGCGCGTACACGTTTTCGAAAGCACATGCGCATACTTGTTTTGGAATAAGCACGCGCATACTCGTTTTTGAACGCGCATACTCGTTTTGGAATGCGCACGCGTATACTCGTTTTTGAATAGGCACGCGCGTACTCGTTTTTGATTGCGCACGCGCATACTCGTTTTTGAATGCACACGCGCATACTCGTTTATGAATGGGCACGCGCGTAATCGTTTTTGAATGCGCACGGGCATACTCGTTATTGAATGCACACGCGCATACTCGTTTTTGAATGCGCACGCGTATACTCGCTTTGAATGCGCACGCACATACTCGGTTTTGAATACACACGCCCATACTCGTTTTTGAATAGGCATGCGCGTACTCGTTTTTGAATGCGCACGCGCATAATTGTTTTTGAATGCACACGCGCATACTCGTTTTGGAATAGGCACGCGCATACTCGTTTTTGAATGCGCACACGCATACTCGTATTTGAATGCACACGCGCGTAATCGTTTTGGATTAGGCACGTGCATACTCGTTTTTGAATGCGCACGCGCATACGCGTTTTTGAACAGGCAGACGCGTACTCGTTTTTGAATGCGCACGCGTATACTCGTTTTGAATGCACACGCGCATACTAGGTTTTGAATGCACATGCTCATACTCGTTTTTGAATGCACATGCGCATACTCGTTTTGAATACGCACGCGCGTACTCGTTTTTGAATGCGCACAAATATACTAGTTTCAGAATGCGCACGCGCATACTTGTTTTTGATTGCGCACACGTATGCTCGTTTTTGAATGCACACGCGCATACTCGTTTCGGAATACGCACGCGCATACACGTTTTGGAATGTGCACGCGCATTATCGTTTTGGAATAGGCACGTGCGTACTCGTTTTTGAAAGCGAACGCGCAAACGCGTTTTTGAGCATGCACACGCGTACTTGTTTATGAATGCGCACGTGTATACTCCTTTCGGAATGCACACGCGCATACTCATTTTCGAATAGGCACGCGCCTACTCGTTTTTGAATGCACACGCGCATACTCGTTTTTCAATGCATACGCGCATACTCGTTACGAAATAGGCACGCGCATACTCGTTTGGGAAGGCGCACGCGCATACTCGTTTTTGAATAGGCATGCGCGTACTCGTTTTTGAATGCGCACGCGCATAATTGTTTTTGAATGCACACGCGCATACTTGTTTTGGAATAGGCACGCACATACTCGTTTTTGAATGCGCACACGCATACTCGTATTTGATTGCGCACGCGCATACTCGTTTTGCAATAGGCACGTGCATACTCGTTTTTGAATGCGCACGCGCATACGCGTTTTTGAACAGGCACACGCCTACTCGTTTTTGAATGCGCACGCGTATACTCGTTTTGAATGCGCACGCGCATACTCGTTTTTGAATGCACACGCGCATACTCGTTTCGGAATACGCACGCGCATACTCGTTTTGGAATGCGCACGCGCATACTCGATTTTGAATGTGCACGCGCGTACTCGTTTTTCAAAGCACATGCGCATACTCGTTTTGGAATAAGCACGCGCATACTCGTTTTTGAACGCGCACACGCATACTCGTTTTTGAATGCACACACGCATACTCGTTTTTGAATGGGCACGTGCGTACTTGTTTTTGAATGCGCACGCGCATACTCGTTTTTGAATGCACACGCGCATACTCGTTTTGGAATAGGCACGCGCATACTCGTTTTTGAATGCGCACACGCATACTCGTATTTGAATGCACACGCGCGTACTCGTTTTGGATTGGACACGTGCATACTCGTTATTGAATGCGCACACGCATACTCGTATTTGAATGCACACGCGCATACTCGTTTTGAAATAGGCATGTGCATACTCGTTTTTGAATGCGCACGCGCATACTAGGTTTTGAATGCACACGCCCATACTCGTTTTTGAATGCACACGCGCATACTCGTTTCGGATTACGCACGCGCATACTCGTTTTGGAATGCGCACGCGCATGCTCGTTTTGGAATGCGAAGCGCATACTCGTTTTTGAATGCGCACGTGTATAATTGTTTCGGAATGCGCACGCGCATGCTCATTTTGGAATAGGCACGCGCATACCCGTTTTTGAATGCGCACACGCATACTCGTATTTGATTGCGCACGTGCATACTCGTTTTTGAATGCGCACGCGCATACGCGTTTTTAAACAGGCACACGCGTACTCGTTTTTGAATGCGCACGCGTATACTCGTTTTGAATGCGCACGCGAATACTCGTTTTTGATTGCACACGCGCATACTCGTTTCGGAATACGCACGCGCATACTAATTTTGGAATTCGCACGCGCATACTCGTTTTTGAATGCGCACGCGTGTACTCGTTTTTGAAAGCACATGCGCATACTCGTTTTAGAATAGGCACGCGCATACTCGTTTTTGAACGCGCACACGCATACTCGTTTTTGAATGCACACGCGCATACTCGTTTTGGAATGCGCACGCGTATACTCGTTTTTCAATAGGCACGCGCGTACTCGTTTTTGATTGCGCACGCGCATACTCGTTTTTGAATGCACACGTGCATACTCGTTTTTGAATGGGCATTCGCGTAATCGTTTTTGAATGCGCACGCGCATACTCGTTATTGAATGCACACGCGCATACTCGTTTTGGAATAGGCACGCGCATACTCGTTTTTGAATGCGCACACGCATACTCGTATTTGAATGCACACGCGCGTACTCGTTTTGGATTAGGCACGTGCATACTCGTTTTTGAATGCGCACACGCATACTCGTATTTGAATGCATACGCGCATACTCGTTTTGAAACAGGCACGTGCATACTCGTTTTTGAATGCGCACGCGCATACGCGTTTTTGAACAGGCACACGCGTACTCGTTTTTGAATGCGCACGCGTATACTCGTTTTGAATGCACACGCGCATACTAGGTTTTAAATGCACACGCCCATACTCGTTTTTGAATGCACACGCGCATACTCGTTTTGAACAGGCACACGCGTACTCGTTTTTGAGTGCGCACGCGTATACTCGTTTTGAATGCACACGCGCATACTAGGTTTTGAATGCGCACGCTCATACTCGTTTTTGAATGCACACGCGCATACTCGTTTTGGAATACGCACGCGCATACTAGTTTTGTAATGCGCACGCGCATGCTCGTTTTGGAATGCGAAGCGCATACTCGTTTTTGAATGCGCACGCGCGTACTCTTTTTTGAATTCGCACGCGCACACTCCTTTTGGAATAGGCACGTGCGTACTCGTTTTTGAATGCGCCCGCACATACTCGTTTTTGAATAGGCACGCGCGTACTCGTTTTCGAATGCACACACGCGTACTGGTTTTTGAATAGGCACGCGCATACTGGTTTTTGACTGCGCACGTGTATAATCGTTTCGGAATGAGCACGCGCATGCTCGTTTTGGAATAGGCACGCGCATACTCGTTTTTGAATGCGCACACACATACTCGTATTTCATTGCGCACACGCATACTCGTTTTGCAAAAGGCACGTGCATACTCGTTTTTGAATGCGCACGCGCATACGCGTTTTTGAACAGGCACACGCGTACTCGTTTTTGAATGCGCACGCGTATACTCGTTTTGAATGCGCACGCGAATACTCGTTTTTGAATGCACACGCGCATACTCGTTTCGGAATACGCACGCGCATACTCGTTTTGGAATGCGCACGCGCATACTCGTTTTTGAATGCGCACGCGCGTACTCCTTTTTGAAAGCACATGCGCATACTCGTTTTGGAATAAGCACGCGCATACTCGTTTTTGAATGCACACGCGCATACTCGTTTTCGAATAGGCACGCGCATACTCGTTTTTGAATGCACACGCGCATACTCGTTTTTGAATGCACACGCGCATACTCGTTTTGGATTGCGCACGCGCATACTCGTTTTGGAATAGGCACGCGCATACTCGTTTTTGAATGCGCACACGCATACTCGTATTTGAATGCACACGCGCGTACTCGTTTTGGATTAGGCACGTGCATACTCGTTATTGAATGCGCACACGCATACTCGTATTTGAATGCACACGCACATACTCGTTTTGAAATAGGCACGTGCATACTCGTTTTTGAATGCGCACGCGCATACACGTTTTTGAACAGGCACACGCGTACTCGTTTTTGATGGCGCACGCGTATACTCGTTTTGAATGCACACGCGCATACTAGGTTTTGAATGCACACGTCCATACTCGTTTTTGAATGCACACGCGCATACTCGTTTCGGATTACGCACGCGCATACTCGTTTTGGAATGCGCACGCGCATACTCGTTTTTGAATGCGCACACACATACTCGTATTTGAATGCACACGCGCGTAATCGTTTTGGATTAGGCACGTGCATACTCGTTTTTGAATGCGCACACGCATACTCGTATTTGAATGCATACGCGCATACTCGTTTTGAAACAGGCACGTGCATACTCGTTTTTGAATGCGCACGCGCATACGCGTTTTTGAACAGGCACACGCGTACTCGTTTTTGAATGCGCACGCGTATACTCGTTTTGAATGCACACGCGCATACTAGGTTTTAAATGCACACGCCCATACTCGTTTTTGAATGCACACGCGCATACTCGTTTTGAACAGGCACACGCGTACTCGTTTTTGAGTGCGCACGCGTATACTCGTTTTGAATGCACACGCGCATACTAGGTTTTGAATCCGCACGCTCATACTCGTTTTTGAATGCACACGCGCATACTCGTTTTGGAATACGCACGCGCATACTAGTTTTGTAATGCGCACGCGCATGCTCGTTTTGGAATGCGAAGCGCATACTCGTTTTTGAATGCGCACGCGCGTACTCTTTTTTGAATTCGCACGCGCACACTCCTTTTGGAATAGGCACGTGCGTACTCGTTTTTGAATGCGCCCGCACATACTCGTTTTTGAATAGGCACGCGCGTACTCGTTTTTGAATGCACACACGCGTACTGGTTTTTGTATAGGCACGCGCATACTGGTTTTTGACTGCGCACGTGTATAATCGTTTCGGAATGAGCACGCGCATGCTCGTTTTGGAATAGGCACGCGCATACTCGTTTTTGAATGCGCACACACATACTCGTATTTCATTGCGCACACGCATACTCGTTTTGCAAAAGGCACGTGCATACTCGTTTTTGAATGCGCACGCGCATACGCGTTTTTGAACAGGCACACGCGTACTCGTTTTTGAATGCGCACGCGTATACTCGTTTTGAATGCGCACGCGAATACTCGTTTTTGAATGCACACGCGCATACTCGTTTCGGAATACGCACGCGCATACTAATTTTGGAATGCGCACGCATATACTCGTTTTTGAATGCGCACGTGCGTACTCGTTTTCGAAAGCACATGCGCATACTTGTTTTGGAATAAGCACGCGCATACTCGTTTTTGAACGCGCATACTCGTTTTGGAATGCGCACGCGTATACTCGTTTTTGAATAGGCACGTGCGTACTCGTTTTTGATTGCGCACACGCATACTCGTTTTTGAATGTACACGCGCATACTCGTTTTTGAATGGGCACGCGCGTAATCGTTTTTGAACGCGCACACGCAAACTCGTTTTTGAATGCACGCGCGCATACTCGATTTGGAATGCGCACGCGTATACTCGTTTTTGAATAGGCACGCGCGTACTCGTTTTCGATTGCGCACGCGCATACTCGTTTTTGAATGCACACGCGCATACTAGGTTTTGAATGCACACGCCCATACTCGTTTTTGAATGCACACGCGCATACTCGTTTCGGAATACGCACGCGCATACTCGTTTTCGAATGCGAAGCGCATACTCATTTTTGAATGCGCACGCGCGTACTCGTTTTTGAATTCGCACGCGCATACTCCTTTTGGGATAGGCACGTGCGTACTCGTTTTTGAATGCGCACGCACATACTCGTTTTTGAATAGGCACGCGCGTACTAGTTTTTGAATGCACACACGCGTACTCATTTTGGAATAGGCACGCGCATACTCGTTTTTGACTGCGCACGTGTATAATCGTTTCGGAATGCGCACGCGCATGCTCGTTTTGGAATAGGCACGCGCATACTCGTTTTTGAATGCGCACATGCATACTCGTATTTGATTGCGCACGCGCATACGCGTTTTTGAACAGGCACTCGCGTACTCGTTTTTGAATCCGCACGCGTATACTCGTTTTGAATGCGCACGCGAATACTCGTTTTTGAATGCACATGCGCATACTCGTTTCGGAATACGCACGTGCATACTAATTTTGGAATGCGCACGCGCATACTCGTTTTTGAATGCGCACGTGCGTACTCGTTTTTGAAAGCACATGCGCATACTCGTTTTGGAATAAGCACGCGCATATTTGTTTTGGAATAGGCACGTGCGTATTCGTTTTTGAAAGCGAACGCGCATACGCGTTTTCGAACATGCACACGCGTACTTGTTTATGAATGCGCACGGGTATACTCGTTTTGAATGCACACGCGCATACTCGTTTTTGAATAGGCACGCGCATACTCGTTTTTGACTGCGCACGTGTATACTCCTTTCGGAATGCGCACGCGCATGCTCGTTTTTAAATAGGCACGCGCGTACTCGTTTTTGAATGCGCACGCGTACACTTGTTTTGAATGCGCACGCGTATACTCGTTTTTGAATGCACACGCGCATACTCGTTTTTGAATGCACACGCGCATACTCGTTTTTGAATGCACACGCGCATACTCGTTTGAGAAGGCGCACGCGCATACTCGTTTTTGAATAGGCATGCGCGTACTCATTTTTGAGTGCGCACGCGCATAATTGCTTTTGAATGCACACGCGCATACTCGTTTTGGAATAGGCACGCGCATACTCGTTTTTGAATGCGCATACGCATACTCGTATTTGATTGCGCACGCGCATACTCGTTTTGCAATAGGCACGTGCATAATCGTTTTTGAATGCGCACGGCCATACGCGTTTTTGAACAGGCACACGCGTACTCGTTTTTGATTGCGCACGCATATACTCGTTTTGAATGCGCACGCGCATACTCGTTTTTGAATGCACACGCGCATACTCGTTTCGGAATACGCACGCGCATACTCGTTTTGGAATGCGCACGCGCATACTCGTTTTTTAATGCGCACGCGCATACTCGTTTTGGAATAAGCACGCGCATACTCGTTTTTGAACGCGCACACGCATACTCGTTATTGAATGCACACGCGCATACTCGTTTTGGAATGCGCACGCATATACTCGTTTTTGAACATGCACACGCGTACTCGTTTTTGAATGCGACGCGTATACTCGTTTTGAATGCACACGCGCATACTCGTTTTTGAATGGGCACGCACGTACTCGTTTTTGATTGCGCACGTGCATACTCGTTTTTGAATGCACACGCGCATACTCGTTTTTGAATGGGCACGCGCGTACTCGTTGTTGAATGCGCACGCGCATACTCGTTTTGGAATAGGCACTCGCATACTCGTTTTTGAATGCGCTTACGCATACTCGTATTTGAATACACACGCGCGTACTCCTTTTAGATTAGGCACGTGCATACTCGTTTTTGAATGCGCACACGCGTACTCGTGTTTGAATGCACACGCGCATACTCGTTTTGAAATAGGCACGTGCATACTCGTTTTTGTATGCGCACGCGCATACGCGTTTTTGAACAGGCACACGCGTACTCGTTTTTGAATGCGCACGCGAATACCCGTTTTGAATGCACACGCGCATACTAGGTTTTGAATGCACACGCCCATACTCGTTTTTGAATGCACACGCGCATACTCGTTTCGGAATACGCACGCGCATACTCGTTTAGGAATGCGCACGCGCATGCTCGTTTTGGAATGCGAAGCGCATACTCGTTTTTGAATGCGCATGCGTGTACTCGTTTTTGAATTCGCACGCAAATACTCCTTTTGGAATAGGCACGTGCGTACTCGTTTTTGAATGCTCACGCACATACTCATTTTTGAATAGGCACGCGCGTACTCGTTTTCTAATGCACACACGCGTACTCGTTTTGGAATAGGCACGCGCATACTCGTTTTTGACTGCGCACGTGTATAATCGTTTCGGAATGCGCACACGCATGCTCGTTTTTGAATAGGCACGCGCATACTCGTTTCGGAATACGTACGCGCATACTCGTTTTGGAATGCGCACGCGCGTACTTGTTTTTGAATAGGCACGCGCGTACTCGTTTTTGAACGCGAACGCGCATACGCGTTTTTGAACATTAACACGCGTACTCGTTTTTGAGTGCGCACGCGTATACTCGTTTTGAATGCACACGCGCATACTCGTTTTGAATAGGCACGCGCGTACTCGTTTTTGAATGCGCACGCGTATACTAGTTTCGGAATGCGCAAGCGCATACTCGTTTTCGAGTAGGCGCGCGCATACTCGTTTTTGATTGCGCACACGCATACTCGTTTTTTAATGCACACGCGCATACTCGTTTCGGAATACGCACGCGCATACTCGTTTTGGAATGCGCACGCGCATATTCGTTTTGGAATAGGCACGTGCGTACTCGTTTTTGAAAGCGAACGCGCATACGCGTTTTTGAACATGCACACGCGTACTCGTTTATGAGTGCGCACGCATATACTCGTTTTGAATGCACACATGCATACTCGTTTTTGAATAGGCGCGCGCATACTCGTTTTTGACTGCGCACGTGTACACTCGTTTTGAATGCGCACGCGTATACTCGTTTTTGAATGCACACGCGCATACTCGTTTTCGAATAGGCACGCGCATACTCGTTTTTGAATGCACACGCTCATCCTTGTTTTTGAATGCACACGCGCATACTCGTTTCGAAATAGGCACGCGCATACTCGTTTGGGAAGGTGCACGCGCATACTCGTTTTTGAATAGGCATGCGCGTACTCGTTTTTGAATGCGCACGCGCATAATTGTTTTTGAATGCACACGCGTATACTCGTTTTGGAATAGGCACGCGCATACTCGTTTTTGAATGCGAACACGCATACTCGTATTTGATTGCACACGCGCATACTCGTTTTGCAATAGGCACGTGCATACTCGTTTTTGAATGCGCACGCGCATACGCGTTTTTGAACAGGCACACGCGTACTCGTTTTTGAATGCGCACGCATATACTCGTTTTGAATGCGCACGTGCATACTCGTTTTTGAATGCACACGCGCATACTCGTTTCGGAATACGCACGCGCATACTTGTTTTGGAATGCGCACGCGCATACTCGTTTTTCAATCAAATACGAGTATGCGCTCACGCATACTCGTATTTGATTGCGCACGCGCATACTCATTTTGCAATAGGCACGTGCATACTCGTTTTTGAATGCGCACGCGCATACGCGTTTTTGAACAGGCACAAGCGTACTCGTTTTTGAATGCGCACGCGTATACTCGTTTTGAATGCGCACGCGAATACTCGTTTTTGAATGCACACGCGCATACTCGTTTCGGAATACGCACGCGCATACTAATTTTGGAATGCGCACGCGCATACTCGTTTTTGAATGCGCACGCGCGTACTCGTTTTTGAAAGCACATGCGCATACTCGTTTTGGAATAAGCACGCGCATACTCGTTTTTGAACGTGCACACGCATACTCGTTTTTGAATGCACACGTGCATACTCGTTTTGGAATGCGCACGCGTATACTTGTTTTTGAATAGGCACGCGCGTACTCGTTTTTAATTGCGCACGCGCATACTCGTCTTTGAATGCACACGCGCATACTCGTTTTTGAATGGGCACGCGCGTAATCGTTTTTGAATGCGCACGCGCATACTCGTTTTGAAACAGGCACGTGCATACTCGTTTTTGAATGCGCACGCGCATACGCGTTTTTGAACAGGCACACGCGTACTCGTTTTTGAATGCACACGCGTATACTCGTTTCGGAATGCGCACGCGCATACTCGTTTTCGAATAGGCGCGCATACTCGTTTTTGTTTGCGCACACGCATACTCGTTTTTGAATGCACACGCGCATACTCGTTTCGGAATACGCACGCGCATACTCGTTTCGGAATGCGCACACGCATGCTCGTTTTTGAATAGGCACGTGCGTACTCGTTTTTTATTGCGCACGCGTACACTCGTTTTGAATGCGCACGCGTATACTTGTTTTTGAATGCACACGTGCATACTCGTTTTCGAATAGGCACGCGCATACTCGTTTTTGAATGCACACGCGCATACTCGTTTCGAAATAGGCACGCGCATACTCGTTTCGAAACAGGCACGCGCATACTCGTTTGGGAAGGCGCACGCGCCTACTCGTTTTTGAATAGGCATGCGCGTACTCGTTTTTTATTGCGCACGCGTACACTCGTTTTGAATGCGCCCACGTATACTCGTTTTTGAATGCACACGTGCATACTCGTTTTCGAATAGGCACGCGCATACTTGTTTTCGAATGCACACGCGCATACTCGTTTTGGAATAGGCACGCGCATACTCGTTTTGAATGCGCACACGCATACTCGTATTTGATTCCGCACGCGCATACTCCTTTTGCAATAAGCACGTGCATACTCGTTTTGAATGCGCACGCGCATACTCTTTTTCGAATAGGCATGCGCATACTCGTTTTTCAATGCGCACACACATACTCGTTCTTGAATGCACACGCGCATACTCGTTTCGGAATACGTACGCGCATACTCGTTTTGGAATGCGCACGCGCGTACTCGTTTTTGAATAGGCACGCGCGTACTCGTTTTTGAGTGCGCACGCGCATACTCGTTTTTGAATGGACACGCGCATACTTGTTTTTGAATGCACACGCGCATACTCGTTTCGAAATAGGCACGCGCATACTCGTTTGGGAAGGTGCACGCGCATACTCGTTATTGAATAGGCATGCGCGTACTCGTTTTTGAATGCGCACGCGCATAATTGTTTTTGAATGCACACGCGTATACTCGTTTTGTAATAGGCACGCGCATACTCGTTTTTGAATGCGCACACGCATACTCATATTTGATTGCGCACGCGCATACTCGTTTTGCAATAGGCACGTGCATACTCGTTTTTGAATGCGCACGCGCATACGCGTTTTTGAATGCACACGCGCATACTCGTTTCGGAATACGCACGCGCATACTTGTTTTGGATTGCGCACGCGCATACTCGTTTTTGAATGCGCACGCGCGTACTCGTTTTTGAATGCGCACGCGCATACTCGCTTTTGAAAGCACATGCGCATACTCGTTTTTGAATAAGCATGCGCATACTCGTTTTTGAACGCGCACACGCATACTCGTTTTTGAATGCACACGCGCATACTCGTTTTGGAATGCGCAAGCGTATACTCGTTTTTGATTAGGCACGTGCGTACTCGTTTTTGATTGCGCACGCGCATACTCTTTTTTAATGCACACGCGCATACTCGTTTTTGAATGCGCACGCGCGTACTCGTTTTTGAATGCACACGCGCATACTCGTTTTGGAATAGGCACGCGCATACTCGTTTTTGAATGCGCAAACGCATACTCGTATTTGAATGCACACGCGCGTGCTCGTATTGGAATGCGAAGCGCATGCTCGTTTTTGAATGCGCTCACGCGTACTCGTTTTTGAATTCGCACGCGCATACTTCTTTTGGAATAGGCACGAGCATACTCGTTTTTGACTGCGCACGTGTATAATAGTTTTTAAATGCACACGCGCATACTCGTTTCGAAATAGGCACGCGCATACTCGTTTGGGAAGGCGCACGCGCATACTCGTTTTTGAATAGGCATGCGCGTACTCGTTTTTGAATGCGCACGCGCATACTTGTTTTTGAATGCACACGCGCATACTCGTTTTGGAATAGGCACGCGCATACTCGTTTTTGAATGCGCACACGCATACTCGTATTTGATTGCGCACGCGCATACTCGTTTTGCAATAGGCACGTGCATACTCGTTTTTGAATGCACACGCGCATACGCATTTTTGAACAGGCGCACGCGTACTCGTTTTTGAATGCGCACGCGTATATTCGTTTTGAATGCGCACGCGCATACTTGTTTTTGAATGCACACGCGCATACTCGTTTTGGAATGCACACGCGCATACTCGTTTTTGAATGGGCACGCGCGTACTCGTTTTTGAATGCGCACACGCATACTCGTTTTTGAATGCGCACGCGTATACTCGTTTTTTAATGCGCACGCGCATACTCGTTTTGGAATAAGCACGCGCATACTCGTTTTTGAACGCGCACACGCATACTCGTTTTTGAATGCACACGCGCATACTCGTTTTGGAATGCGCACGCATATACTCGTTTTTGAACATGCACACGCGTACTCGTTTTTGAATGCGACGCGTATACTCGTTTTGAATGCACACGCGCATACTCGTTTTTGAATGGGCACGCACGTACTCGTTTTTGATTGCGCACGTGCATACTCGTTTTTGAATGCACACGCGCATACTCGTTTTTGAATGGGCACGCGCGTACTCGTTGTTGAATGCGCACGCGCATACTCGTTTTTGAATGCACACGCGCATACTCGTTTTGGAATAGGCACTCGCATACTCGCTTTTCAATGCGCTTACGCATACTCGTATTTGAATACACACGCGCGTACTCCTTTTGGATTAGGCACGTGCATACTCGTTTTTGAATGCGCACACGCGTACTCGTTTTTGAATGCACACGCGCATACTCGTTTTGGAATAGGCACGCGCATACTCGTTTTTGAATGCGCAAACGCATACTCGTATTTGAATGCACACGCGCGTGCTCGTATTGGAATGCGAAGCGCATGCTCGTTTTTGAATGCGCTCACGCGTACTCGTTTTTGAATTCGCACGCGCATACTTCTTTTGGAATAGGCACGAGCATACTCGTTTTTGACTGCGCACGTGTATAATAGTTTTTAAATGCACACGCGCATACTCGTTTCGAAATAGGCACGCGCATACTCGTTTGGGAAGGCGCACGCGCATACTCGTTTTTGAATAGGCATGCGCGTACTCGTTTTTGAATGCGCACGCGCATACTTGTTTTTGAATGCACACGCGCATACTCGTTTTGGAATAGGCACGCGCATACTCGTTTTTGAATGCGCACACGCATACTCGTATTTGATTGCGCACGCGCATACTCGTTTTGCAATAGGCACGTGCATACTCGTTTTTGAATGCACACGCGCATACGCATTTTTGAACAGGCGCACGCGTACTCGTTTTTGAATGCGCACGCGTATATTCGTTTTGAATGCGCACGCGCATACTTGTTTTTGAATGCACACGCGCATACTCGTTTTGGAATGCACACGCGCATACTCGTTTTTGAATGGGCACGCGCGTACTCGTTTTTGAATGCGCACACGCATACTCGTTTTTGAATGCGCACGCGTATACTCGTTTTTTAATGCGCACGCGCATACTCGTTTTGGAATAAGCACGCGCATACTCGTTTTTGAACGCGCACACGCATACTCGTTTTTGAATGCACACGCGCATACTCGTTTTGGAATGCGCACGCATATACTCGTTTTTGAACATGCACACGCGTACTCGTTTTTGAATGCGACGCATATACTCGTTTTGAATGCACACGCGCATACTCGTTTTTGAATGGGCACGCACGTACTCGTTTTTGATTGCGCACGTGCATACTCGTTTTTGAATGCACACGCGCATACTCGTTTTTGAATGGGCACGCGCGTACTCGTTGTTGAATGCGCACGCGCATACTCGTTTTTGAATGCACACGCGCATACTCGTTTTGGAATAGGCACTCGCATACTCGCTTTTCAATGCGCTTACGCATACTCGTATTTGAATACACACGCGCGTACTCCTTTTGGATTAGGCACGTGCATACTCGTTTTTGAATGCGCACACGCGTACTCGTATTTGAATGCACACGCGCATACTCGTTTTGAAATAGGTACGTGCATACTCGTTTTTGTATGCGCACGCGCATACGCGTTTTTGAACAGGCACACGCGTACTCGTTTTTGAATGCGCACGCGAATACCCGTTTTGAATGCACACGCGCATACTAGGTTTTAAATGCACACGCCCATACTCGTTTTTGAATGCACACGCGCATACTCGTTTCGGAATACGCACGCGCATACTCGTTTAGGAATGCGCACGCGCATGCTCGTTTTGGAATGCGAAGCCCATACTCGTTTTTGAATGCGCACGCGCGTACTCGTTTTTGAATTCGCACGCAAATACTCCTTTTGGAATAGGCACGTGCGTACTCGTTTTTGAATGCTCACGCACATACTCATTTTTGAATAGGCACGCGCGTACTCGTTTTTTAATGCACACACGCGTACTCGTTTTGGAATAGGCACGCGCATACTCGTTTTTGACTGCGCACGTGTATAATCGTTTCGGAATGCGCACACGCATGCTCGTTTTTGAATAGGCACGCGCATACTCGTTTTTGAATAGGCATGCGCGTACTCGTTTTTGAATGCGCACGCGCATACTTGTTTTCGAATGCACACGCGCATACTCGTTTTGGAATAGGTACGCGCATACTCGTTTTGGAATGCGCACACGCATACTCGTATTTGTTTCTGCACGCGCATACTCGTTTTGTAATAGGCACGTGCATACTCGTTTTTGAATGCGCACGCGCATACTCGTTTTTGAACGGGCACGCGCGTACTCGTTTTTGAATGCGCACGCGCATACTCGTTTTTGAATGCACACGCGCATACTCGTTTTGGAATAGGCACTCGCATACTCGTATTTGAATGCACACGCGCGTACTCCTTTTGGATTAGGCACGTGCATACTCGTTTTTGAATGCGCACACGCATACTCGTATTTGAATGCACACGCGCATACTCGTTTTGAAATAGGCACGTGCATACTCGTTTTTGAATGCGCACACGCATACGCGTTTTTGAACAGGCACACGCGTACTCGTTTTTGAATGCGCACGCGAATACCCGTTTTGAATGCACACGCGCATACTAGGTTTTGAATGCACACGCGCATACTCGTTTCGGAATACGCACGCGCTTACTCGTTTAGGAATGCGCACGCGCATGCTCGTTTTGGAATGCGAAGCGCATACTCGTTTTTGAATGCGCACGCGCGTACTCGTTTTTGAATTCGCACGCAAATACTCCTTTTGGAATAGGCACGTGCGTACTCGTTTTTGAATGCGCACGCACATACTCATTTTTGAATAGGCACGCGCGTACTCGTTTTTTAATGCACACACGCGTACTCGTTTTGGAATAGGCCCGCGCATACTCGTTTTTGACTGCGCACGTGTATAATCGTTTTGGAATGCGCACACGCATGCTCGTTTTTGAATAGGCACGCGCATACTCGTTTGGGAAGGCGCACGCGCATACTCGTTTTTGAATAGGCATGCGCGTACTCGTTTTTGAATGCGCACGCGCATACTTGTTTTCGAATGCACACGCGCATACTCGTTTTGGAATAGGCACGCGCATACTCGTTTTTGAATGCGCACACGCATACTCGTTTTTGAATGCACACGCGCATACTCGTTTCGGAATACGCACGCGCATACCCGTTTCGGAATGCGCACGCGCGTACTCGTTTTGGAATAGGCACGTGCGTACTCGTTTTTGAATGCGAACGCGCATACGCGTTTTTGAACATGCACACGCGAACTCGTTTTTGAATGCGCACGCGTATACTCGTTTTGATTGCGCACGCGCATACACTTTTTCGAATAGGCATGCGCATACTCGTTTTTCGATGCGCACACACATACTCGTTCTTGAATGCACACGCGCATACTCGTTTCGGAATACGTACGCGCATACTCGTTTTGAAATGCGCACGCGCGTACTTGTTTTTGAATAGGCACGCGCGTACTCGTTTTTGAACGCGAACGCGCATACGCGTTATTGAACATTAACACGCGTACTCGTTTTTGAGTGCGCACGCGTATACTCGTTTTGAATGCACACGCGCATACTCGTTTTGAATAGGCACGCGCGTACTCGTTTTTGAATGCGCACGCGTATACTAGTTTCAGAATGCGCAAGCGCATACTCGTTTTCGAATAGGCGCGCGCATACTCGTTTGTGATTGCGCACACGCATACTCGTTTTTGAATGCACACGCGCATACTCGTTTCGGAATACGCACGCGCATACTCGTTTTGGAATGCGCACGCGCATATTCGTTTTGGAATAGGCACGTGCGTACTCGTTTTTGAAAGCGAACGCGCATACGCGTTTTTGAACATGCACACGCGTACTCGTTTATGAGTGCGCACGCGTATACTCGTTTTGAATGCACACACGCATACTCGTTTTTGAATAGGCGCGCGCATACTCGTTTTTGACTGCGCACGTGTACACTCGTTTTGAATGCGCACGCGTATACTCGTTTTTGAATGCACACGCGCATACTCGTTTTCGAATAGGCACGCGCATACTCGTTTTTGAATGCACACGCTCATACTTGTTTTTGAATGCACACGCGCATACTCGTTTCGAAATAGGCACGCGCATACTCGTTTGGGAAGGTGCACGCGCATACTCGTTTTTGAATAGGCATGCGCGTACTCGTTTTTGAATGCGCACGCGCATAATTGTTTTTGAATGCACACGCGTATACTCGTTTTGGAATAGGCACGCGCATACTCGTTTTTGAATGCGAACACGCATACTCGTATTTGATTGCACACGCGCATACTCGTTTTGCAATAGGCACGTGCATACTCGTTTTTGAATGCGCACGCGCATACGCGTTTTTGAACAGGCACACGCGTACTCGTTTTTGAATGCTCACGCATATACTCGTTTTGAATGCGCACGTGCATACTCGTTTTTGAATGCACACGCGCATACTCGTTTCGGAATACGAACGCGCATACTTGTTTTGGAATGCGCACGCGCATACTCGTTTTTCAATCAAATACGAGTATGCGCACACGCATACTCGTATTTGATTGCGCACGCGCATACTCGTTTTGCAATAGGCACGTGCATACTCGTTTTTGAATGCGCACGCGCATACGCGTTTTTGAACAGGCACAAGCGTACTCGTTTTTGAATGCGCACGCGTATACTCGTTTTGAATGCGCACGCGAATACTCGTTTTTGAATGCGCACGCACATACTCGTTTTTGAATGCGCACGCGCGTACTCGTTTTTGAAAGCACATGCGCATACTCGTTTTGGAATAAGCACGCGCATACTCGTTTTTGAACGTGCACACGCATACTCGTTTTTGAATGCACACGTGCATACTCGTTTTGGAATGCGCACGCGTATACTTGTTTTTGAATAGGCACGCGCGTACTCGTTTTTAATTGCGCACGCGCATACTCGTCTTTGAATGCACACGCGCATACTCGTTTTTGAATGGGCACGCGCGTAATCGTTTTTGAATGCGCACGCGCATACTCGTTTTGAAATAGGCACGCGCATACTCGTTTTTGAATGCGCACACGCATATTCGTATTTGAATGCACACGCGCATACTCGTTTTGAAACAGGCACGTGCATACTCGTTTTTGAATGCGCACGCGCATACGCGTTTTTGAACAGGCACACGCGTACTCGTTTTTGAATGCACACGCGTATACTCGTTTCGAAATGCGCACGCGCATACTCGTTTTCGAATAGGCGCGCATACTCGTTTTTGTTTGCGCACACGCATACTCGTTTTTGAATGCACACGCGCATACTCGTTTCGGAATACGCACGCGCATACTCGTTTCGGAATGCGCACACGCATGCTCGTTTTTGAATAGGCACGTGCGTACTCGTTTTTTATTGCGCACGCGTACACTCGTTTTGAATGCGCACGCGTATACTCGTTTTTGAATGCACACGTGCATACTCGTTTTCGAATAGGCACGCGCATACTCGTTTTTGAATGCACACGCGCATACTCGTTTCGAAATAGGCACGCGCATACTCGTTTCGAAACAGGCACGCGCATACTCGTTTGGGAAGGCGCACGCGCCTACTCGTTTTTGAATAGGCATGCGCGTACTCGTTTTTGAATGCGCGCGCGCATACTTGTTTTCGAATGCACACGCGCATACTCGTTTTGGAATAGGCACGCGCATACTCGTTTTGAATGCGCACACGCATACTCCTTTTGCAATAAGCACGTGCATACTCGTTTTTGATTGCGCACGCGCATACGCGTTTTTCAACAGGCACAAGCGTACTCGTTTTTGAATGCACACGCGTATACTCGTTTCGAAATGCGCACGCGCATACTCTTTTTCGAATAGGCATGCGCATACTCGTTTTTCAATGCGCACACACATACTCGTTCTTGAATGCACACGCGCATACTCGTTTCGGAATACGTACGCGCATACTCGTTTTGGAATGCGCACACGCGTACTCGTTTTTGAATAGGCACGCGCGTACTCGTTTTTGAGTGCGCACGCGCATACTCGTTTTTGAATGGACACGCGCATACTTGTTTTTGAATGCACACGCGCATACTCGTTTCGAAATAGGCACGCGCATACTCGTTTGGGAAGGTGCCCGCGCATACTCGTTATTGAATAGGCATGCGCGTACTCGTTTTTGAATGCGCACGCGCATAATTGTTTTTGAATGCACACGCGTATACTCGTTTTGTAATAGGCACGCGCATACTCGTTTTTGTTTGCGCACACGCATACTCGTATTTGATTGCGCACGCGCATACTCGTTTTGCAATAGGCACGTGCATACTCGTTTTTGAATGCGCACGCGCATACGCGTTTTTGAATGCACACGCGCATACTCGTTTCGGAATACGCACGCGCATACTTGTTTTGGATTGCGCACGCGCATACTCGTTTTTGAATGCGCACGCGCGTACTCGTTTTTGAATGCGCACGCGCATACTCGCTTTTGAAAGCACATGCGCATACTCGTTTTTGAATAAGCATGCGCATACTCGTTTTTGAACGCGCACACGCATACTCGTTTTTGAATGCACACGCGCATACTCGTTTTGGAATGCGCACGCGTATACTCGTTTTTGATTAGGCACGTGCGTACTCGTTTTTGATTGCGCACGCGCATACTCTTTTTTAATGCACACGCGCATAATCGTTTTTGAATGCGCACGCGCGTACTCGTTTTTGAATGCACACGCGCATACTCGTTTTGGAATAGGCACGCGCATACTCGTTTTTGAATGCGCAAACGCATACTCGTATTTGAATGCACACGCGCGTGCTCGTATTGGAATGCGAAGCGCATGCTCGTTTTTGAATGCGCTCACGCGTACTCGTTTTTGAATTCGCACGCGCATACTTCTTTTGAAATAGGCACGAGCATACTCGTTTTTGACTGCGCACGTGTATAATAGTTTTTAAATGCACACGCGCATACTCGTTTCGAAATAGGCACGCGCATACTCGTTTGGGAAGGCGCACGCGCATACTCGTTTTTGAATAGGCATGCGCGTACTCGTTTTTGAATGCGCACGCGCATACTTGTTTTTGAATGCACACGCGCATACTCGTTTTGGAATAGGCACGCGCATACTCGTTTTTGAATGCGCACACGCATCCTCGTATTTGATTGCGCACGCGCATACTCGTTTTGCAATAGGCACGTGCATACTCGTTTTTGAATGCGCACGCGCATACGCATTTTTGAACAGGCACACGCGTACTCGTTTTTGAATGCGCACGCGTATACTCGTTTTGAATGCGCACGCGCATACTTGTTTTTGAATGCACACGCGCATACTCGTTTCGGAATACGCACGCGCATTCTCTTTTTGAATGCGCACGCGCATACTCGTTTTTGAACGCGCACATGCATACTCGTTTTTGATTGCACACGCGCATACTCGTTTTGGAATGCGCACGCGTATACTCGTTTTTGAATAGGCACGCGCGTATTCGTTTTTGATTGCCCACGCGCATACTCGTTTTTGAATGCACACGCGCATACTCGTTTTTGAATAGGCACGCGCGTACTCGTATTTGAATGCACACGCGCGTACTCGTTTTGAAATAGGCACGTGCACACTCGTTTTTTGAATGCGCACACGCATACTCGTATTTGAATGCACACGCGCATACTCGTTTTGAAATAGGCACGTGCATACTCGTTTTTGAATGCGCACGCGCATACTCGTTTTTGAATAGGCATGCGCATACTTGTTTTTGAATGCGCACGCGCATACTTGTTTTTGAATGCACACGCGCATACCCGTTTTGGAATAGGCACGCGCATACTCGTTTTTGACTGCGCACGTGTATAATCGTTTCGGAATGCGCACGCGCATGCTCGTTTTCGAATAGGCACGCGCATACTCGTTTTGCAATAGGCGCGTGCATACTCGTTTTTGAATGCGCATACGCGTTTCTGAACAGGCACACGCGTACTCGTTTTTGAATGCGCACGCGTATACTCGTTTTGAATGCGCACGCGAATACTCGTTTTTGAATGCACACGCGCATACTCGTTTCGGAATACGCACGCGCATACTCGTTTTGGAATGCGCACGCGCATACTCGTTTTTGAAAGCACATGCGCATACTCGTTTTGGAGTAAGCACGCGCATACTCGTTTTTGAACGCGCACACGCATACTCGTTTTTGAATGCACACGTGCATACTCGTTTTGGAATGCGCACGCGTATACTCGTTTTTGAATAGGCACGCGCGTACTCGTTTTTAATTGCGCACGCGCATACTCGTTTTTGAATGCACACGCGCCTACTCGTTTTTGAATGGGCACGCACGTACTCGTTTTTGATTGCGCACGCGCATACTCGTTTTTGAATGCACACGTGCATACTAGTTTTTGAATGGGCACGCGCGTACTTGTTTTTGACTGCGCACGTGTATACTCCTTTCGGAATGCGCACGCGCATGCTCGTTTTTAAATAGGCACGCGCGTACTCGTTTTTGATTGCGCACGCGTACACTTGTTTTGAATGCGCACGCGTATACTCGTTTTTGAATGCACACGCGCATACTCGTTTTCGAATAGGCACGCGCATACTCATTTTTGAATGCACCCGCGCATACTCGTTTTCGAATGCACACGCGCATACTCGTTTGGGAAGGCGCACGCGCATACTCGTTTTTGAATAGGCATGCGCGTACTCGTTTTTGAATGCGCACGCGCATAATTACTTTTGAATGCACACGCGCGTACTCGTTTTTAATTGCGCACGCGCATACTCGTTTTTGAATGCACACGCGCATACTCGTTTTTGAATGGGCACGCACGTACTCGTTTTTGATTGCGCACGCGCATACACGTTTTTGAATGCACACGTGCATACTAGTTTTTGAATGGGCACGCGCGTACTTGTTTTTGACTGCGCACGTGTATACTCCTTTCGGAATGCGCACGCGCATGCTCGTCTTTAAATAGGCACGCGCGTACTCGTTTTTGAATGCGCACGCCTACACTTGTTTTGAATGCGCACGCGTATACTCGTTTTTGAATGCACACGCGCATACTCGTTTTCGAATAGGCACGCGCATACTCGTTTTTGAATGCACCCGCGCATACTCGTTTTCGAATGCACACGCGCATACTCGTTTGGGAAGGCGCACGCGCATACTCGTTTTTGAATAGGCATGCGCGTACTCGTTTTTGAATGCGCACGCGCATAATTGTTTTTGAATGCACACGCGCATACTCGTATTTGATTGCGCACGCGCATACTCGTTTTTGAATGCGCACACGCATACTCGTATTTGATTGCGCACGCGCATACTCGTTTTGCAATAGGCACGTGCATAATCGTTTTTGAATGCGCACGCGCATACGCGTTTTTGAACAGGCACACGCGTACTCGTTTTTGAATGCGCACGCGTATACTCGTTTTGAATGCGCACGCGCATACTCGTTTTTGAATGTACACGCGCATACTCGTTTCGGAATACGCACGCGCATACTCGTTTTGGAATGCGCACGCGCATACTCGTTTTTTAATGCGCACGCGCTTACTCGTTTTCGAATGCGCACGCGCATACTAGTTTTTGAAAGCACATGCGCATACTCGTTTTGGAATAAGCACGCGCATACTCGTTTTAGAACGCGCACACGCATACTCGTTTTTGAATGCTAACGCGAATACTAGTTTTGGAATGCGCACGCGTATACTCGTTTTTGAACATGCACACGCGTACTCGTTTTTGAATGCGCACGCGAATACTCGTTTTTGATTGCGCACACGCATACTCGTATTTGATTGCGCACGCGCATACTCGTTTTGCAATAGGCTCGTGCATAATCGTTTTTGAATGCGCACGCGCATACGCGTTTTTGAACAGGCACACGCGTACTCGTTTTTGAATGCGCACGCGTATACTTGTTTTGAATGCGCACGCGCATACTCGTTTTTGAATGCACACGCACATACTCGTTTCGGAATACGCACGCGCATACTCGTTTTGGAATGCGCACGCGCATACTCGTTTTTTAATGCGCACGCGCGTACTCGTTTTCGAATGCGCACGCGCATACTCGTTTTTGAAAGCACATGCGCATACTCGTTTTGGAATAAGCACGCGCATACTCGTTTTAGAACGCGCACAATCGTACTCGTTTTTGAATGCGCACGTGTATACTCGTTTTGAATGCACACGCGCATACTCGTTTTTGAATGGGCACGCACGTACTCGTTTTTGATTGCGCACGCGCATACTCGTTTTTGAATGCACACGCGCATACTCGTTTTTGAATGGGCACGCGCGTACTCGTTTTTGAATGCGCACGCGCATGCTCTTTTTGGAATGCGAAGCGCATACTCGTTTTGGAATAGGCACGCGCATACTCGTTTTTGAATGCGCACACGCATACTTGTATTTGAATGCACACGCGCGTGCTCGTTTTCGAATGCGCACACGCATACTTGTATTTGAATGCACACGCATGTGCTCGTTTTGGAATGCGAAGCGCATGCTCGTTTTCGAATGCGAACGCGCGTACTTGTTTTTGAATTCGCACGCGCATAATCCTTTTGGAATAGGCACGAGCATACTCGTTTTTGACTGCGCACGTGTCTAATCGTTTTTGAATGCACACGCGCATACTCGTTTCGAAATAGGCACGTGCATACTCGTTTGGGAAGGCGCACGCGCATACTCGTTTTTGAATAGGCATGCGCGTACTCGTTTTTGAATGCGCACGCGCATACTTGTTTTTGAAAGAGCACGCGCATACCCGTTTTGGAATAGGCATGCGCATACTCGTTTTTGAATGCGCACACGCATACTCGTATTTGATTGCGCACTCGCATACTCGTTTTGCAATAGGCACGTGCATACTCGTTTTTGAATGCGCACGCGCATACGCATTTTTGAACAGGCACTTGCGTACTCGTTTTTGAATGCGCACGCGTATACTCGTTTTGAATGCGCACGCGCATACTCGTTTTTGAATGCACACGCGAATACTCGTTTTGGAATGCGCACGCGTATACTCGTTTTTGAACATGCATCGCGTGCTCGTTTTTGAATGCGCACGCGTATACTCGTTTTGAATGCACACGCGCATACTCGTTTTTGAATGGGCACGCACGTACTCGTTTTTGATTGCGCACGCACATACTCGTTTTTGAATGCACACGCGCATACTCGTTTTTGAATGGGCACGCGCGTACTCGTTTTGGAATGCGCACGTGCATGCTCGTTTTGGAATGCGAAGCGCATACTCGTTTTTGAATGCGCACGCGCGTACTCGTTTTTGAATTCGCACACAAATACTCCTTTTGGAATAGGCACGTGCGTACTCGTTTTTGAATGCACACGCGCATACTCGTTTTTGAATAGGCATGCGCGTACTCGTTTTTGAATGCGCACGCGCATACTTGTTTTCGAATGCACGCGCGCATACTCGTTTTCGAATAGGCACGCGCATACTCGTTTTTGAATGCGCACACGCATACTCGTATTTGAATGCACACGCGCATACTCGTTTTGAAATAGGCACGTGCATACTCGTTTTGGAATGCGCACGCGCATACGCGTTTCGGAATACGCATGCGCATACTCGTTTAGGAATGCGCACGCGCATGCTCGTTTTGGAATGCGAAGAGCATACTCGTTTTTGAATGCGCACGCGCGTACTCGTTTTTGAATTCGCACACAAATACTCCTTTTGGAATAGGCACGTGCGTACTCGTTTTTGAATGCGCACGCACATACTCGTTTTTGAATAGGCACGCGCGTACTCGTTTTTGAATGCACACACGCGTACTCGTTTTGGAATAGGCACGCGCATACTCGATTTTGACTGTGCACGTGTATAATCGTTTCGGAATGCGCACACGCATGCTCGTTTTTGAATAGGCACGTGCGTACTCGTTTTTTATTGCGCACGCGTACACTCGTTTTGAATGCGCACGCGTATACTCGTTTTTGAATGCACACGTGCATACTCGTTTTCGAATAGGCACGCACATACTCGTTTTTGAATGCACACGCGCATACTCGTTTTTGAATGCACACGCGCATACTCGTTTCGAAATAGGCACGCGCATACTCGTTTGGGAAGGCGCACGCGCATACTCCTTTTGGAATAGGCACGTGCGTACTCGTTTTTGAATGCGCACGCACATACTCGTTTTTGAATGCACACACGCGTACTCGTTTTGGAATAGGCACGCGCATACTCGATTTTGACTGTGCACGTGTATAATCGTTTCGGAATGCGCACACGCATGCTCGTTTTTGAATAGGCACGTGCGTACTCGTTTTTTATTGCGCACGCGTACACTCGTTTTGAATGCGCACGCGTATACTCGTTTTTGAATGCACACGTGCATACTCGTTTTCGAATAGGCACGCACATACTCGTTTTTGAATGCACACGCGCATACTCGTTTTTGAATGCACACGCGCATACTCGTTTCGAAATAGGCACGCGCATACTCGTTTGGGAAGGCGCACGCGCATACTCGTTTTGCAATAGGCACGTGCATACTCGTTTTTAAATGCGCACGCGCATACGCGTTTTTGAACAGGCACAAGCGTACTCGTTTTTGAATGCGCACACGCATACTCGTTTTTGAATGCACACGCGCATACTCGTTTCGGAATACGCACGCGCATACCAATTTTGGAATGCGCACGCGCGTACTCGTTTTGGAATAGGCACGTGCGTACTCGTTTTTGAATGCGAACGCGCATACGCGTTTTTGAACATGCACACGCGTACTCGTTTTTGAATGCGCACGCGTATACTCGTTTTGAATGCGCACGCGCATACTCTTTTTCGAATAGGCATGCGCATACTCGTTTTTCAATGCGCACACACATACTCGTTCTTGAATGCACACGCGCATACTCGTTTCGGAATACGTACGCGCATACTCGTTTTGGAATGCGCACGCGCGTACTCGTTTTTGAATAGGCACGCGCGTACTCGTTTTTGAACGCGAACGCGCATACGCGTTTTTGAACATTAACACGCGTACTCGTTTTTGAGTGCGCACGCGTATACTCGTTTTGAATGCACACGCGCATACTCGTTTTGAATAGGCACGCGCATACTCGTTTTTGAATGCGCACGCGTATACTAGTTTCGTAATGCGCAAGCGCATACTCGTTTTCGAATAGGCGCGCGCATACTCGTTTCTGATTGCGCACAAGCATACTCGTTTTTGAATGCACACGCGCATACTCGTTTCGGAATACGCACGCGCATACTCGTTTTGCAATGCGCACGCGCATATTCGTTTTGGAATAGGCACGTGCGTACTCGTTTTTGAAAGCGAACGCGCACACGCGTTTTTGAACATGCACACGCGTACTTGTTTATGAATGCGCACGCGTATACTCGTTTTGAATGCACACACGCATACTCGTTTTTGAATAGGCACGCGCATACTCGTTTTTGACTGCGCACGCGTACACTCGTTTTGAATGCGCACGCGTATACTCGTTTTTGAATGCACACGCGCATACTAGTTTTCGAAATAGGCAGGCGCATACTCGTTTGGGAAGGTGCACGCGCATACTCGTTTTTGAATAATCATGCGCGTACTCGTTTTTGAATGCGCACGCGCCTTATTGTTTTTGAATGCACACGCGTATACTTGTTTTGGATTAGGCACGCGCATACTCGTTTTTGAATGCGCACACGCATACTCGTATTTGATTGCGCACGCGCATACTCGTTTTGCAATAGGCACGTTTATACTCGTTTTTGAATGCGCACGCGCATACGCGTTTTTGAACAGGCACACGCGTACTCGTTTTTGAATGCGCACGTGTATACTCGTTTTGAATGCGCACGTGCATACTCGTTTTTGAATGCACACGCACATACTCTTTTCGGAATACGCACGCGCATACTTGTTTTGGAATGCGCACGCGCATACTCGTTTTTGAATGCGCACGCGCGTACTCGTTTTTGAATGCGCACGCGCATACTCGCTTTTGAAAGCACATGCGCATACTCGTTTTGGAATAAGCACGCGCATACTCGTTTTTGAACGCGCACACGCATACTCGTTTTTGAATGCACACGCGCATACTCGTTTTGGAATGCGAAGCGCATGCTCGTTTTTGAATGTGCACGCGCGTACTCGTTTTTGAATTCGCACACGCATACTCCTTTTGGAATAGGCACGAGCATACTCGTTTTTGACTGCGCACGTGTATAATCGTTTTTGAATGCACACGCGCATACTCGTTTCGAAATAGGCACGCGCATACTCGTTTGGGAAGGCGCACGCGCATACTCGTTTTTGAATAGGCATGCGCGTACTCGTTTTTGAATGCGCACGCGCATACTTGTTTTTGAATGCACACGCGCATACTCGTTTTGGAATAGGCACGCGCATACTCGTTTGTGAATGCGCACAGGCATACTCGTATTTGATTGCGCACGCGCATACTCGTTTTGCAATAGGCACGTGCATACTCGTTTTTGAATGCGCACGCGCATACGCATTTTTGAACAGGCACACGCGTACTCGTTTTTGAATCCGCACGCGTATACTCGTTTTGAATGCGCACGCGCATACTTGTTTTTGAATGCACACGCGCATACTCGTTTCGGAATACGCACGCGCATACTCGTTTTGAATGCGCACGCGCATACTCGTTTTTGAACGCGCACATGCATACTCGTTTTTGAATGCACACGCGCATACTCGTTTTGGAATGCGCACGCGTATACTCGTTTTTGAATAGGCACGCGCGTACTCGTTTTTTATTGCCCACGCGCATACTCGTTTTTGAATGCACACGCGCATACTCGTTTTTGAATAGGCACGCGCATACTCGTTTTTGAACGCGCACACGCATACTCGTTTTTGAATGCACACGCGCATACTCGTTTTGGAATGCGCACGCGTATACTCGTTTTTGAATAGGCACGTGCGTACTCGTTTTTGATTGCGCACGCGCATACTCGTTTTTTAATGCACACGCGCATACTCGTTTTTGAATGCGCACGCGCGTACTCGTTTTTGAATGCACACGCGCATACTCGTTTTGGAATAGGCACGCGCATACTCGTTTTTGAATGCGCACGTGTATACTCGTTTTTGAATGCACACGCGCATACTCGTTTCGAAATAGGCACGCGCATACTCGTTGGGGAAGGCGCACGCGCATACTCCTTTTTGAATAGGCATGCGCGTACTCGTTTTTGAATGCGCACGCGCATACTTGTTTTTGAATGCACACGCGCATACTCGTTTTGGAATAGGCACGCGCATACTCGTTTTTGAATGCGCACGCGCGTACTCGTTTTTGAATGCACACCCGCATACTCGTTTTGGAATAGACACGCGCATACTCGTTTTTGAATGCACACGCGCATACTCGTTTCGAAATAGGCACGCGCATACTCGTTTGGGAAGGCGCACGCGCATACTCCTTTTTGAATAGGCATGCGCGTACTCGTTTTTGAATGCGCACGCGCATACTTGTTTTTCAATGCACACGCGCATACTCGTTTTGGAATAGGCACGCGCATACTCGTTTTTGAATGCGCACACGCATACTCGTATTTGATTGCGCACGCGCATACGCATTTTTGAACAGGCACACGCGTACTCGTTTTTGAATCCGCACGCGTATACTCGTTTTGAATGCGCACGCGCATACTTGTTTTTGAATAGGCATGCGCATAATCGTTTTCAATGCGCACACACATACTCGTTCTTGAATGCACACGCGCATACTCGTTTCGGAATACGTACGCGCATACTCGTTTTGGAATGCGCACGCGCGTACTCGTTTTTAAATAGGCACGCGCGTACTCGTTTTTGAACGCGAACGCGCATACGCGTTTTTGAACATTAACACGCGTGCTCGTTTTTGAATGCGCACGCGTATACTCGTTTTGAATGCACACGCGCATACTCGTTTTTGAATGGGCACGCACGTACTCGTTTTTGATTGCGCACGCACATACTCGTTTTTGAATGCACGCGCGCATACTCGTTTTTGAATGGGCACGCGCGTACTCGTTTTGGAATGCGCACGTGCATGCTCGTTTTGGAATGCGAAGCGCATACTCGTTTTTGAATGCGCACGCGCGTACTCGTTTTTCAATTCGCACACAAATACTCCTTTTGGAATAGGCACGTGCGTACTCGTTTTTGAATGCACACGCGCATACTCGTTTTTGAATAGGCATGCGCGTACTCGTTTTTGAATGCGCACGCGCATACTTGTTTTCGAATGCACGCGCGCATACTCGTTTTCGAATAGGCACGCGCATACTCGTTTTTGAATGCGCACACGCATACTCGTATTTGAATGCACACGCGCATACTCGTTTTGAAATAGGCACGTGCATACTCGTTTTGGAATGCGCACGCGCATACGCGTTTTTGAACAGGCACACGCGTACTCGTTTTTGAATGCGCACGCGAATACCCGTTTTGAATGCACACGCGCATACTAGGTTTTGAATTCACACGCCCATACTCGTTTTTGAATGCACACGCGCATACTCGTTTCGGAATACGCATGCGCATACTCGTTTAGGAATGCGCACGCGCATGCTCGTTTTGGAATGCGAAGAGCATACTCGTTTTTGAATGCGCACGCGCGTACTCGTTTTTGAATTCGCACACAAATACTCCTTTTGGAATAGGCACGTGCGTACTCGTTTTTGAATGCGCACGCACATACTCGTTTTTGAATAGGCACGCGCGTACTCGTTTTTGAATGCACACACGCGTACTCGTTTTGGAATAGGCACGCGCATACTCGATTTTGACTGTGCACGTGTATAATCGTTTCGGAATGCGCACACGCATGCTCGTTTTTGAATAGGCACGTGCGTACTCGTTTTTTATTGCGCACGCGTACACTCGTTTTGAATGCGCACGCGTATACTCGTTTTTGAATGCACACGTGCATACTCGTTTTCGAATAGGCACGCACATACTCGTTTTTGAATGCACACGCGCATACTCGTTTTTGAATGCACACGCGCATACTCGTTTCGAAATAGGCACGCGCATACTCGTTTGGGAAGGCGCACGCGCATACTCCTTTTGGAATAGGCACGTGCGTACTCGTTTTTGAATGCGCACGCACATACTCGTTTTTGAATAGGCACGCGCGTACTCGTTTTTGAATGCACACACGCGTACTCGTTTTGGAATAGGCACGCGCATACTCGATTTTGACTGTGCACGTGTATAATCGTTTCGGAATGCGCACACGCATGCTCGTTTTTGAATAGGCACGTGCGTACTCGTTTTTTATTGCGCACGCGTACACTCGTTTTGAATGCGCACGCGTATACTCGTTTTTGAATGCACACGTGCATACTCGTTTTCGAATAGGCACGCACATACTCGTTTTTGAATGCACACGCGCATACTCGTTTTTGAATGCACACGCGCATACTCGTTTCGAAATAGGCACGCGCATACTCGTTTGGGAAGGCGCACGCGCATACTCGTTTTGCAATAGGCACGTGCATACTCGTTTTTAAATGCGCACGCGCATACGCGTTTTTGAACAGGCACAAGCGTACTCGTTTTTGAATGCGCACACGCATACTCGTTTTTGAATGCACACGCGCATACTCGTTTCGGAATACGCACGCGCATACCAATTTTGGAATGCGCACGCGCGTACTCGTTTTGGAATAGGCACGTGCGTACTCGTTTTTGAATGCGAACGCGCATACGCGTTTTTGAACATGCACACGCGTACTCGTTTTTGAATGCGCACGCGTATACTCGTTTTGAATGCGCACGCGCATACTCTTTTTCGAATAGGCATGCGCATACTCGTTTTTCAATGCGCACACACATACTCGTTCTTGAATGCACACGCGCATACTCGTTTCGGAATACGTACGCGCATACTCGTTTTGGAATGCGCACGCGCGTACTCGTTTTTGAATAGGCACGCGCGTACTCGTTTTTGAACGCGAACGCGCATACGCGTTTTTGAACATTAACACGCGTACTCGTTTTTGAGTGCGCACGCGTATACTCGTTTTGAATGCACACGCGCATACTCGTTTTGAATAGGCACGCGCATACTCGTTTTTGAATGCGCACGCGTATACTAGTTTCGTAATGCGCAAGCGCATACTCGTTTTCGAATAGGCGCGCGCATACTCGTTTCTGATTGCGCACAAGCATACTCGTTTTTGAATGCACACGCGCATACTCGTTTCGGAATACGCACGCGCATACTCGTTTTGCAATGCGCACGCGCATATTCGTTTTGGAATAGGCACGTGCGTACTCGTTTTTGAAAGCGAACGCGCACACGCGTTTTTGAACATGCACACGCGTACTTGTTTATGAATGCGCACGCGTATACTCGTTTTGAATGCACACACGCATACTCGTTTTTGAATAGGCACGCGCATACTCGTTTTTGACTGCGCACGCGTACACTCGTTTTGAATGCGCACGCGTATACTCGTTTTTAAATGCACACGCGCATACTAGTTTTCGAAATAGGCAGGCGCATACTCGTTTGGGAAGGTGCACGCGCATACTCGTTTTTGAATAATCATGCGCGTACTCGTTTTTGAATGCGCACGCGCCTTATTGTTTTTGAATGCACACGCGTATACTTGTATTGGATTAGGCACGCGCATACTCGTTTTTGAATGCGCACACGCATACTCGTATTTGATTGCGCACGCGCATACTCGTTTTGCAATAGGCACGTTTATACTCGTTTTTGAATGCGCACGCGCATACGCGTTTTTGAACAGGCACACGCGTACTCGTTTTTGAATGCGCACGTGTATACTCGTTTTGAATGCGCACGTGCATACTCGTTTTTGAATGCACACGCACATACTCTTTTCGGAATACGCACGCGCATACTTGTTTTGGAATGCGCACGCGCATACTCGTTTTTGAATGCGCACGCGCGTACTCGTTTTTGAATGCGCACGCGCATACTCGCTTTTGAAAGCACATGCGCATACTCGTTTTGGAATAAGCACGCGCATACTCGTTTTTGAACGCGCACACGCATACTCGTTTTTGAATGCACACGCGCATACTCGTTTTGGAATGCGAAGCGCATGCTCGTTTTTGAATGTGCACGCGCGTACTCGTTTTTGAATTCGCACACGCATACTCCTTTTGGAATAGGCACGAGCATACTCGTTTTTGACTGCGCACGTGTATAATCGTTTTTGAATGCACACGCGCATACTCGTTTCGAAATAGGCACGCGCATACTCGTTTTTGAATAGGCATGCGCGTACTCGTTTTTGAATGCGCACGCGCATACTTGTTTTTGAATGCACACGCGCATACTCGTTTTGGAATAGGCACGCGCATACTCGTTTGTGAATGCGCACAGGCATACTCGTATTTGATTGCGCACGCGCATACTCGTTTTGCAATAGGCACGTGCATACTCGTTTTTGAATGCGCACGCACATACGCATTTTTGAACAGGCACACGCGTACTCGTTTTTGAATCCGCACGCGTATACTCGTTTTGAATGCGCACGCGCATACTTGTTTTTGAATGCACACGCGCATACTCGTTTCGGAATACGCACGCGCATACTCGTTTTGAATGCGCACGCGCATACTCGTTTTTGAAAGCGCACATGCATACTCGTTTTTGAATGCACACGCGCATACTCGTTTTGGAATGCGCACGCGTATACTCGTTTTTGAATAGGCACGCGCGTACTCGTTTTTTATTGCCCACGCGCATACTCGTTTTTGAATGCACACGCGCATACTCGTTTTTGAATAGGCACGCGCATACTCGTTTTTGAACGCGCACACGCATACTCGTTTTTGAATGCACACGCGCATACTCGTTTTGGAATGCGCACGCGTATACTCGTTTTTGAATAGGCACGTGCGTACTCGTTTTTGATTGCGCACGCGCATACTCGTTTTTTAATGCAGACGCGCATACTCGTTTTTGAATGCGCACGCGCGTACTCGTTTTTGAATGCACACGCGCATACTCGTTTTGGAATAGGCACGCGCATACTCGTTTTTGAATGCGCACGTGTATACTCGTTTTTGAATGCACACGCGCATACTCGTTTCGAAATAGGCACGCGCATACTCGTTGGGGAAGGCGCACGCGCATACTCCTTTTTGAATAGGCATGCGCGTACTCGTTTTTGAATGCGCACGCGCATACTTGTTTTTGAATGCACACGCGCATACTCGTTTTGGAATAGGCACGCGCATACTCGTTTTTGAATGCGCACGCGCGTACTCGTTTTTGAATGCACACCCGCATACTCGTTTTGGAATAGGCACGCGCATACTCGTTTTTGAATGCACACGCGCATACTCGTTTCGAAATAGGCACGCGCATACTCGTTTGGGAAGGCGCACGCGCATACTCCTTTTTGAATAGGCATGCGCGTACTCGTTTTTGAATGCGCACGCGCATACTTGTTTTTCAATGCACACGCGCATACGCATTTTTGAACAGGCACACGCGTACTCGTTTTTGAATCCGCACGCGTATACTCGTTTTGAATGCGCACGCGCATACTTGTTTTTGAATAGGCGTGCGCATAATCGTTTTCAATGCGCACACACATACTCGTTCTTGAATGCACACGCGCATACTCGTTTCGGAATACGTACGCGCATACTCGTTTTGGAATGCGCACGCGCGTACTCGTTTTTAAATAGGCACGCGCGTACTCGTTTTTGAACGCGAACGCGCATACGCGTTTTTGAACATTAACACGCGTACTCGTTTTTGAGTGCGCACGCGTATACTCGTTTTGAATGCACACGCGCATACTCGTTTTGAATAGGCACGCGCGTACTCGTTTTTGAATGCGCACGCGTATACTAGTTTCGGAATGCGCAAGCGCATACTCGTTATCGAATAGGCGCGCGCATAATTGTTTTTGATTGCGCACACGCATACTCGTTTTTGAATGCACACGCGCATACTCGTTTCGGAATACGCACGCGCACACTTGTTTTGGAATGCGCACGCGCATATTCGTTTGGGAATAGGCACGTGCGTACTCGTTTTTGAAAGCGAACGCGCATACGCGTTTTTGAACATGCACACGCGTACTTGTTTATGAATGCGCACGGGTATACTCGTTTTGAATGCACACACGCATACTCGTTTTTGAATAGGCACGCGCATACTCGTTTTTGACTGCGCACGCGTACACTCGTTTTGAATGCGCACGCGTATACTCGTTTTTGAATGCACACGCGCATACTCGTTTTCGAGTAGGCACGCGCATACTCGTTTTTGAATGCACACGCGCATACTCGTTTTTGAATGCACACGCGCATTCTCGTTTTTGAATGCACACGCGCATACTCGTTTCGAAATAGGCACGTGCATACTCATTTGGGAAGGCGCACGCGCATACTCGTTTTTGAATAGGCATGCGCGTACTCGTTTTTGAATACGCACGCGCATACTTGTTTTTGAATGCACACGCGCATACCCGTTTTGGACTAGGCACGCGCATACTCGTTTTTGAATGCGCACACGCATACTCGTATTTGAATGCACACGCGCATACTCGTTTTGGAATAGGCACGCGCATACTCGTTTTTGAATGTGCACACGCATACTCGTATTTGAATGCACACGCGCGTACTCGTTTTGGATTAGGCACGTGCATACTCGTTTTTGAATGCGCACACGCATACTCGTATTTGAATGCACACGCGCATACTCGTTTTGAAATAGGCACGTGCATACTCGTTTTTGAATGCGCACGCGCATACGCGTTTTTGAAAAGGCACACGCATACTCGTTTTGAATGCGCACGCGCATACTCGTTTTTGAACGCGCACATGCATACTCGTTTTTGAATGCACACGCGCATACTCGTTTTGGAATGCGCACGCGTATACTCGTTTTTGAATAGGCACGCGCGTACTCGTTTTTTATTGCCCACGCGCATACTCGTTTTTGAATGCACACGCGCATACTCGTTTTTGAATAGGCACGCGCATACTCGTTTTTGAACGCGCACACGCATACTCGTTTTTGAATGCACACGCGCATACTCGTTTTGGAATGCGCACGCGTATACTCGTTTTTGAATAGGCACGTGCGTACTCGTTTTTGATTGCGCACGCGCATACTCGTTTTTTAATGCACACGCGCATACTCGTTTTTGAATGCGCACGCGCGTACTCGTTTTTGAATGCACACGCGCATACTCGTTTTGGAATGCGAAGCGCATGCTCGTTTTTGAATGCGCACGCGCGTACTCATTTTTGAATTCGCACGCGCATACTCCTTTTGGAATAGGCACGAGCATACTCATTTTTGACTGCGCACGTGTATAATCGTTTTTGAATGCACACGCGCATACTCGTTTCGAAATAGGCACGCGCATATTCGTTTGGGAAGGCGCACGCGCATACTCGTTTTTGAATAGGCATGCGCGTACTCGTTTTTGAATGCGCACGCGCATACTTGTTTTTGAATGCACACGCGCATACTCGTTTTTGAATGCGCACACGCATACTCGTATTTGATTGAGCACGCGCATATTTGTTTTGCAATAGGCACGTGCATACTCGTTTTTGAATGCGCACGCGCATACGCATTTTTGAACAGGCACACGCGTACTCGTTTTTGAATCCGCACGCGTATACTCGTTTTGAATGCGCACGCGCATACTTGTTTTTGAATGCACACGCGCATACTCGTTTTGAATGCGCACGCGCATACTCGTTTTTGAACGCGCACATGCATACTCGTTTTTGAATGCACACGCGCATACTCGTTTTGTAATGCGCACGCGTATACTCGTTTTTGAATAGGCACGCGCGTACTCGTTTTTTATTGCCCACGCGCATACTCGTTTTTGAATGCACACGCGCATACTCGTTTTTGAATAGGCACGCGCGTACTCGTATTTGAATGGACACGCGCATACTCGTTTTGAAATAGGCACGCGCATACTCGTTTTTGAATGCGCACGCGCATACTCGTTTTAGAATGCGCACGCGCATACTCGTTTTTGAATGCGCACGCGCGTACTCGTTTTTGAATGCGCACGCGCATACTCGTTTTTGAAAGCACATGCGCATACTCGTTTTTCAACGCACACACGCATACTCGTTTTTGAATGCACACGCGCATACTCGTTTTGGAATGCACACGCGCATACTCGTTTTTGAATGGGCACGCGCGTACTCGTTTTTGAATGCACACGCGCATACTCGTTTTGGAATAGGCACGCGCATACTCGTTTTTGAATGCGCACACGCGTACTCGTATTTGAATGCACACGCGCGTACTCGTTTTGGATTAGGCACGTGCATACTCGTTTTTGAATGCGCACACGCATACTCGTATTTGAATGCACACGCGCATACTCGTTTTGAAATAGGCACGTGCATAATCGTTTTTGAATGCGCACGCGCATACGCGTTTTTGAACAGGCACACGCGTACTCGTTTTTGAATGCGCACGCGTATACTCGTTTTGAATGCGCACGTGCATACTCGTTTTTGAATGCACACGCGCATACTCGTTTCGGAATACGCACGCGCATACTCGTTTTGGAATGCGCACGCGCATACTCGTTTTCGAAAGCGCACGCGCGTACTCGTTTTTGAATGCGCAAGCGCATACTCGCTTTTGAAAGCACATGCGCATACTCGTTTTGGAATAAGCACGCGCATACTCGTTTTTGAACGCGCACACGCATACTCGTTTTTGAATGCACACGCGCATACTCGTTTTGGAATGCGCACGCGTATACTCGTTTTTGAATAGGCACGTGCGTACTCGTTTTTGATTGCGCACGCGCATACTCGTTTTTTAATGCACACGCGCATACTCGTTTTTGAATGCGCACGCGCGAACTCGTTTTTGAATGCACACGCGCATACTCGTTTTGGAATAGGCACGCGCATACTCGTTTTTGAATGCGCACACGCATACTTGTATTTGAATGCACACGCGCGTGCTCGTTTTGGAATGCGAAGCGCATGCTCGTTTTCAAATGCGCACGCGCGTACTCGTTTTTGAATTCGCACGCGCATACTCCTTTTGGAATAGGCACGAGCATACTCGTTTTTGACTGCGCACGTGTATAATCGTTTTTGAATGCACACGCGCATACTCGTTTCGAAATAGGCACGCGCATACTTGTTTGGGAAGGCGCACGCGCATACTCGTTTTTGAATAGGCATGCGCGTACTCGTTTTTGAATGCGCACGCACATACTTGTTTTTGAATGCACACGCGCATACTCGTTTTGGAATAGGCACGCGCATACTCGTTTTTGAATGCGCACACGCATACTCGTATTTGATTGCGCACGCACATACTCGTTTTGCAATAGGCACGTGCATACTCGTTTTTGAATGCGCACGCGCATACGCATTTTTGAACAGGCACACGCGTACTCGTTTTTGAATCCGCACGCGTATACTCGTTTTGAATGCGCACGCGCATACTTGTTTTTGAATGCACACGCGCATACTCGTTTCGGAATACGCACGCGCATACTCGTTTTGAATGCGCACGCGCATACTCGTTTTTGAACGCGCACATGCATACTCGTTTTTGAATGCACACGCGCATACCCGTTTTGGAATGCGCACGCGTATACTCGTTTTTGAATAGGCACGCACGTACTCGTTTTTTATTGCCCACGCGCATACTCGTTTTTGAATGCACACGAGCATACTCGTTTTTGAATAGGCACGCGCGTACTCGTATTTGAATGCACACGCGCATACTCGGTTTGAAATGGGCACGTGCATACTCGTTTTTGAATGCGCACGCGCATACTCGTTTTTGAATGCGCAAGCGCGTACTCGTTTTTGAATGCGCACGCGCATACTCGTTTTTGAAAGCACATGCGCATACTCGTTTTGGAATAAGCACGCGCATACTCGTTTTTAAACGCGCACACACATACTCGTTTTTGAATGCACACGCGCATACTCGTTTTGGAATGCACACGCGCATACTCGTTTTGGAATGGGCACGCGCGTACTCGTTTTTGAATGCGCACGCGCATACTCGTTTTTGAATGCACACGCGCGTACTCGTTTTGGAATAGGCACGCGCATACTCGTTTTTGAATGCGCACACGCATACTCGTATTTGAATGCACACGCGCGTACTCGTTTTGGATTAGGCAGGTGCATACTCGTTTTTGAATGCGCACACCCATACTCGTATTTGAATGCACACGCGCATACTCGTTTTGAAATAGGCACGTGCATACTCGTTTTTGAATGCGCACGCGCATACGCGTTTTTGAACAGGCACACGCGTACTCGTTTTTGAATGCGCACGCGTATACTCGTTTTGAGTGCGCACGCGCATAGTAGGTTTTGAATGCACACGCCCATTCTCGTTTTTGAATGCACACGCGCATACTCGTTTCGGAATGCGCACGCGCATACTCGTTTAGGAATGCGCACGCGCATGCTCGTTTTGGAATGCGAAGCGCATACTCGTTTTTGAATGCGCACGCGCGTACTCGTTTTTGAATTCGCACGCAAATACTCCTTTTGGAATAGGCACGTGCGTAGTCATTTTTGAATGCGCACGCACATACTCGTTTTTGAATAGGCACGCGCGTACTCGTTTTTGAATGCACACACGCGTACTCGTTTTGGAATAGGCACGCGCATACTCGTTTTTGACTGCGCACGTGTATAATCGTTTCGGAATGCGCACACGCATGCTCGTTTTTGAATAGGCACGTGCGTACTCGTTTTTTGTTGCGCACACGTACAGTCGTTTTGAATGCGCACGCGTATACTCGTTTTTGAATGCACACGTGCATACTCGTTTTCGAATAGGCACGCGCATACTCGTTTTTGAATGCACACGCGCATACTCGTTTTTGAATGCACACGCGCATACTCGTTTCGAAATAGGCACGCGCATACTCGTTTGGGAAGGCGCATGCGCATACTCGTTTTTGAATAGGCATGCGCGTACTCGTTTTTGAATGCGCACGCGCATACTTGTTTTCGAATGCACACGCGCATACTCCTTTTGGAATAGGCACGCGCATACTCGTTTTTGAATGCACACACGCATACTCGTATTTGATTCCGCACGCGCATACTCGTTTTGCAATAGGCACGTGCATACTCGTTTTTGAATGCGCACGGCCATACGCGTTTTTGAACAGGCACAAGCATACTCGTTTTTGAATGCGCACACGCATACTCGTTTTTGAATGCACACGCGCATACTCGTTTCAGAATACGCACGCGCATACTCGTTTTGGAATGCGCACGCGCGTACTCGTTTTGGAATAGGCACGTGCGTACTCGTTTTTGAATGCGAACGCGCATACGCGTTTTTGAACATGCACACGCGTACTCGTTTTTGAATGCGCACGCGTATACTCGTTTTGAATGCGCACGCGCATACTCTTTTTCGAATAGGCATGCGCATAATCGTTTTTCAATGCGCACACACATACTCGTTCTTGAATGCACACGCGCATACTCGTTTCGGAATACGTACGCGCATACTCGTTTTGTAATGCGCACGCGCGTACTCGTTTTTAAATAGGCGCGCGCGTACTCGTTTTTGAACGCGAACGCGCATACGCGTTTTTGAACATTAACACGCGTACTCGTTTTTGAGTGCGCACGCGTATACTCGTTTTGAATGCACACGCGCATACTCGTTTTGAATAGGCACGCGCGTACTCGTTTTTGAATGCGCACGCGTATACTAGTTTCGGAATGCGCAAGCGCATACTCGTTTTCGAATAGGCGCGCGCATACTCGTTTTTGATTGCGCACACGCATACTCGTTTTTGAATGCACACGCGCATACTCGTTTCGGAATACGCACGCGCACACTCGTTTTGGAATGCGCACGCGCATATTCGTTTTGGAATAGGCACGTGCGTACTCGTTTTTGAAAGCGAACGCGCATACGCGTTTTTGAACATGCACACGCGTACTTGTTTATGAATGCGCACGGGTATACTCGTTTTGAATGCACACACGCAAACTCGTTTTTGAATAGGCACGCGCATACTCGTTTTTGACTGCGCACGCGTACACTCGTTTTGATTGCGCACGCGTATACTCGTTTTTGAATGCACACGCGCATACTCGTTTTCGAGTAGGCACGCGCATACTCGTTTTCGAGTAGGCACGCGCATACTCGTTTTTGAATGCACACGCGCATACTCGTTTTTGAATGCACACGCGCATACTCATTTCGAAATAGGCACGCGCATACTTGTTTGGGAAGGCGCACGCGCATACTCGTTTTTTAATAGGCATGCGCGTACTCGTTTTTGAATGCGCACGCGCATAATTGTTTTTGAATGCACACGCGTATACTCGTTTTGGAATAGGCACGCGCATACTCGTTTTTGAATGCGCACACGCATACTCGTATTTGATTGCGCACGCGCATACTCGTTTTGCAATAGGCACGTGCATACTCGTTTTTGAATGCGCACGCGCATACGCGTTTTTGAACAGGCACACGCGCACTCGTTTTTGAATGCGCACGCGTATACTCGTTTTGAATGCGCACGTGCATACTCGTTTTTGAATGCACACGCGCATACTCGTTTCGGAATACGCACGCGCATACTTGTTTTCGTAAGCGCACGCGCATACTCGTTTTCGAATGCGCACGCGCGTACTCGTTTTTGAATGCACACGCGCATACTCGTATTTGATTGTGCACGCGCATACTCGTTCTGCAATAGGCACGTGCATACTCGTTTTTGAATGCGCACGCGTATACTCGTTTTTGAATAGGCACGTGCGTACTCGTTTCTGATTGCGCACGCGCATACTCGTTTTTTAATGCACACGCGCATACTCGTTTTTGACTGCGCACGCGCGTACTCGTTTTTGAATGCACACGCGCATACTCGTTTTGGAATAGGCACGCGCATACTCGTTTTTGAATGCGCACACGCATACTTGTATTTGAATGCACACGCGCGTGCTCGTTTTGGAATGCGAAGCGCATGCTCGTTTTCGAATGCGCACGCGCGTACTCGTTTTTGAATTCGCACGTGCATACTCCTTTTGGAATAGGCACGAGCATACTCGTTTTTGACTGCGCACGTGTATAATCGTTTTTGAATGCACACGCGCATACTCGTTTCGAAATAGGCACGTGCATACTCGTTTGGGAAGGCGCACGCGCATACTCGTTTTTGAATAGGCATGCGCGTACTCGTTTTTGAATGCGCATGCGCATACTTGTTTTTGAATGCACACGCGCATACCCGTTTTGGAATAGGCACGCGCATACTCGTTTTTGAATGCGCACACGCATACTCGTATTTGATTGCGCACGCGCATACTCGTTTTGCAATAGGCACGTGCATACTCGTTTTTGAAAGCACATGCACATACTCGTTTTGGAATAAGCACGCGTATACTCGTTTTTGAATAGGCACGCGCGTACTCATTTTTTATTGCCGCGCATACGCATTTTTGAACAGGCACGCGCATACTCGTTTTTGAACGCGCACATGCATACTCGTTTTTGATTGCCCACGCGCATACTCGTTTTTGAATGCACACGCGCATACTCGTTTTTGAATAGGCACGCCCGTACTCGTATTTGAATGCACACGCGCGTACTCGTTTTGAAATAGGCACGTGCACACTCGTTTTTGAATGCGCACACGCATACTCGTTTTGGAATGCGCACGCGCATACTCGTTTTTGAATGCGCACGCGCGTACTCGTTTTTGAATGCGCACGCGCATACTCGTTTTTGAAAGCACATGCACATACTCGTTTTGGAATAAGCACGCGCATACTCGTTTTTGAACGCGCACACGCATACTCGTTTTTGAATGCACACGCGCATACTCGTTTTGGAATGCACACGCGCATACTCGTTTTGGAATGGCCACGCGCGTACTCGTTTTTGAATGCGCACGCGCATACTCGTTTTTGAATGCACACGCGCATACTCGTTTTGGAATAGGCACGCGCATACTCGTTTTTGAATGTGCACACGCATACTCGTATTTGAATGCACACGCGCGTACTCGTTTTGGATTAGGCACGTGCATACTCGTTTTTGAATGCGCACACGCATACTCGTATTTGAATGCACACGCGCATACTCGTTTTGAAATAGGCACGTGCATACTCGTTTTTGAATGCGCACGCGCATACGCGTTTTTGAACAGGCACACGCATACTCGTTTTGAATGCGCACGCGCATACTCGTTTTTGAACGCGCACATGCATACTCGTTTTTGAATGCACACGCGCATACTCGTTTTGGAATGCGCAAACGTATACTCGTTTTTGAATAGGCACGCGCGTACTCGTTTTTTATATCCCACGCGCATACTCGTTTTTGAATGCACACGCGCATACTCGTTTTTGAATAGGCACGCGCATACTCGTTTTTGAACGCGCACACGCATACTCGTTTTTGAATGCACACGCGCATACTCGTTTTGGAATGCGCACGCGTATACTCGTTTTTGAATAGGCACGTGCGTACTCGTTTTTGATTGCGCACGCGCATACTCGTTTTTTAATGCACAAGCGCATACTCGTTTTTGAATGCGCACGCGCGTACTCGTTTTTGAATGCGCAGGCGCATACTCGTTTTGGAATAGGTACGCGCATACTCGTTTTTGAATGCGCCTACGCATACTCGTATTTGAATGCACACGCGCGTGCTCGTTTTGGAATGCGAAGCGCATGCTCGTTTTTGAATGCGCACGCGCGTACTCGTTTTTGAATTCGCACGCCCATACTCCTTTTGGAATAGGTACGAGCATACTCATTTTTGACTGCGCACGTGTATAATCGTTTTTGAATGCACACGCGCATACTCGTTTCGAAATAGGCACGCGCATACTCGTTTGGGAAGGCGCACGCGCATACTCGTTTTTGAATAGGCATGCGCGTACTCGTTTTTGAATGCGCACGCGCATACTTGTTTTTGAATGCACACGCGCATACTCGTTTTTAAATGCGCACACGCATACTCGTATTTGATTGCGCACGCGCATATTTGTTTTGCAATAGGCACGTGCATACTCGTTTTTGAATGCGCACGCGCATACGCATTTTTAAACAGGCACACGCGTACTCGTTTCGGAATACGCACGCGCATACTCGTTTTGAATGCGCACACGCATACTCGTTTTTGAACGCGCACATGCATACTCGTTTTTGAATGCACACGCGCATACTCGTTTTTGAAAGCACATGCGCATACTCGTTTTGGAATAAGCACGCGCATACTCGTTTTTGAACGCGCATACGCATACTCGTTTTTGAATGCACACGCGAATACTCGTTTTGGAATGCTCACGCGTATACTCGTTTTTGAACATGCACACGCGTACTCGTTTTTGAATGCGCACGCGTATACTCGTTTTGAATGCATACGCGCATACTCGTTTTTGAATGGGCACGCACGTACTCGTTTTTTATTGCGCACGCGCATACTCGTTTTTGAATGCACACGCGCATACGCGTTTTTGAACAGGAACACGCGTACTCGTTTTTGAATGCGCACGCGTATACTCGTTTTGAATGCACACGCACATACGAGGTTTTGAATGCACACGCCCATACTCGTTTTTGAATGCACACGCGCATACTCGTTTTGAATAGGCACACGCGTACTCGTTTTTGAATGCGCTCGCGTATACTAGTTTCGGAATGCGCACGCGCATACTCGTTTTCGAATAGGCGCGCATACTCGTTTTTGTTTGCGCACACGCATACTCGTTTTTGAATGCACACGCGCATACTCGTTTCGGAATACGCACGCGCATACTCGTTTTGGAATGCGCACGCGCATATTCGTTTTGGAATAGGCACGTGCGTACTCGTTTTTGAAAGCGAACGCGCATACGCGTTTTGGAACATGCACACGCGTACTTGTTTATGAATGCCCACGCGCATACTCGTTTTTGAATGCACACGCGCATACTCGTTTTTGAATAGGCACGCGCATACTCGTTTTTGAACGCGCACACGCATACTCGTTTTTGAATGCACACGCGCATACTCGTTTTGGAATGCGCACGCGTATACTCGTTTTTGAATAGGCACGTGCGTACTCGTTTTTGATTGCGCACGCGCATACTCGTTGTTTAATGCACACGCGCATACTCGTTTTTGAATGCGCACGCGCGTACTCGTTTTTGAATGCACACGCGCATACTCGTTTTGGAATAGGTACGCGCATACTCGTTTGTGAATGCGCACACGCATACTCGTATTTGAATGCACACGCGCGTGCTCGTTTTGGAATGCGAAGCCCATGCTCGTTTTTGAATGCGCACGCGCGTACTCGTTTTTGAATTCGCACGCGCATACTCCTTTTGGAATAGGCACGAGCATACTCATTTTTGACTGCGCACGTGTATAATCGTTTTTGAATGCACACGCGCATACTCGTTTCGAAATAGGCACGCGCATACTCGTTTGGGAAGGCTCACGCGCATACTCGTTTTTGAATAGGCATGCGCGTACTCGTTTTTGAATGCGCACGCGCATACTTGTTTTTCAATGCACACGCGCATACTCGTTTTTGAATGCGCACATGCATACTCGTATTTGATTGCGCACGTGCGTATTTGTTTTGCAATAGGCACGTGCATACTCGTTTTTGAATGCGCACGCGCATACGCATTTTTGAACAGGCACACGCGTACTCGTTTTTGAATCCGCATGCGTATACTCGTTTTGAATGCGCACGCGCATACTTGTTTTTGAATGCACATGCGTATACTCGTTTCGGAATACGCACGCGCATACTCGTTTTGAATGCGCACGGACATACTCGTTTTTGAACGCGCACATGCATACTCGTTTTTGAATGCACACGCGCATACTCGTTTTGGAATGCGCACGCGTATACTCGTTTTTGAATAGGCACGCGCGTACTCGTTTTTTATTGCCCACGCGCATACTCGTTTTTGAATGCACACGCGCATACTCGTTTTTGAATAGGCACGCGCGTACTCGTATTTGAATGCACACGCGCATACTCGTTTTGAAATAGGCACGCGCATACTCGTTTTCGAATGCGCACGCGCATACTCGTTTTAGAATGCGCACGCGCATACTCGTTTTTGAATGCGCACGCGCGTACTCGTTTTTGAATGCGCACGCGCATACTCGTTTTTGAAAGCACATGCGCATACTCGTTTTTCAACGCGCACACGCATACTCGTTTTTGAATGCACACGCGCATACTCGTTTTGGAATGCACACGCGCATACTCGTTTTTGAATGGGCATGCGCGTACTCGTTTTTGAATGCACACGCGCATACTCGTTTTGGAATAGGCACGCGCATACTCGTTTTTGAATGCGCACACGCATACTCGTAATTGAATGCACACGCGCGTACTCGTTTTGGATTAGGCACGTGCATACTCGTTTTTGAATGCGCACACGCATACTCGTATTTGTACGCACACGCGCATACTCGTTTTGAAATAGGCACGTGCATAATCGTTTTTGAATGCGCACGCGCATACGCGTTTTTGAACAGGCACACGCGTACTCGTTTTTGAATGCGCACGCGTATACTCGTTTTGAATGCGCACGCGCATACTCGTTTTTGAATGCACACGCGCATACTCGTTTCGGAATACGCACGCGCATACTCGTTTTGGAATGCGCACGCGCATACTCGTTTTTTAATGCGCACGCGCGTACTCGTTTTCGAATGCGCACGCGCATACTCGTTTTTGAAAGCACATGCGCATACTCGTTTTGGAATAAGCACGCGCATACTCGTTTTTTGAACGCGCATACGCGTACTTGTTTTGAATGCACACGCGAATACTCGTTTTGGAATGCGCACGCGTATACTCGTTTTTGAACATGCACACGCGTACTCGTTTTTGAATGCGCACGCGTATACTCGTTTTGAATGCATACACGCATACTCGTTTTTGAATGGGCACGCACGTACTCGTTTTTTATTGCGCACGCGCATACTCGTTTTTGAATGCACACGCGCATACGCGTTTTTGAACAGGAACACGCGTACTCGTTTTTGAATGCGCACGCGTATACTCGTTTTGAATGCACACGCGCATACTAGGTTTTGAATGCACACGCCCATACTCGTTTTTGAATGCACACGCGCATACTCGTTTTGAATAGGCACACGCGTACTCGTTTTTGAATGCGCACGAGTATACTAGTTTCGGAATGCGCACGCGCATACTCGTTTTCGAATAGGCGCGCATACTCGTTTTTGTTTGCGCACACGCATACTCGTTTTTGAATGCACACGCGCATACTCGTTTCGGAATACGCACGCGCATACTCGTTTTGGAATGCCCACGCGCATATTCGTTTTGGAATAGGCATGCGCGTACTCGTTTTTGAATGCGCACGCGCATACTTGTTTTTGAATGCACACGCGCATACTCGTTTTTGAATGCGCACACGCATACTCGTATTTGATTGCGCACGCGCATATTTGTTTTGCAATAGGCACGTGCATACTCGTTTTTGAATGCGCACGCGCATACGCATTTTTAAACAGGCACACGCGTACTCGTTTTTGAATCCGCACGCTTATACTCGTTTTGAATGCGCACGCGCATACTTGTTTTTGAATGCACACGCGCATACTCGTTTCGGAATACGCACGCGCATACTCGTTTTGAATGCGCACACGCATACTCGTTTTTGAACGCGCACATGCATACTCGTTTTTGAATGCATTCGTGCATACTCGTTTTGGAATGCGCACGCGTATACTCGTTTTTGAATATGCACGCGCGTACTCGTTTTTTATTGCCCACGCGCATACTCGTTTTTGAATGCACACGCGCATACTCGTTTTTGAATAGGCACGCGCGTACTCGTATTTGAATGCACACGCGCATACTCGTTTTGAAATAGGCACGCGCATACGCGTTTTTGAATGCGCACGCGCATACTCGTTTTAGAATGCGCACGCGCATACTCAATTCGGAATAGGCACGCGCATACTCGTTTTTGAATGCGCACACGCATACTCGTATTTGAATGCACACGCGCGTACTCGTTTTGTATTAGGCACGTGCATACTCGTTTTTGAATGCGCACACGCATACTCGTATTTGAATGCACACGCGCATACTCGTTTTGAAATAGGCACGTGCATAATCGTTTTTGAATGCGCACGCGCTTACGCGTTTTTGAACAGGCACACGCGTACTCGTTTTTGAATGCGCACGCGTATACTCGTTTTGAATGCGCACGCGCATACTCGTTTTTGAATGCACACGCGCATACTCGTTTCGGAATACGCACGCGCATACTCGTTTTGGAATGCGCACGCGCATACTCGTTTTTTAATGCGCACGCGCGTACTCGTTTTCGAATGCGCACGCACATACTCGTTTTTGAAAGCACATGCGCATACTCGTTTTGGAATAAGCACGCGCATACTCGTTTTTGAACGCGCATACGCATACTCGTTTTTGAATGCACACGCGAATACTCGTTTTGGAATGCGCACGCGTACTCTCGTTTTTGAACATGCACACGCGTACTCGTTTTTGAATGCGCACGCGTATACTCGTTTTGAATGCATACGCGCATACTCGTTTTTGAATGGGCACGCACGTACTCGTTTTTATTGCGCACGCGCATACTCGTTTTTGAATGCACACGCGCATACGCGTTTTTGAACAGGAACACGCGTACTCGTTTTTGAATGCGCACGCGTATACTCGTTTTGAATGCACACGCACATACTAGGTTTTGAATGCACACGCCCATACTCGTTTTTGAATGCACACGCGCATACTCGTTTTGAATAGGCACACGCGTACTCGTTTTTGAATGCGCACGCGTATACTAGTTTCGGAATGCGCACGCGCATACTCGTTTTCGAATAGGCGCGCATACTCGTTTTTGTTTGCGCACACGCATACTCGTTTTTGAATGCACACGCGCATACTCGTTTCGGAATACGCACGCGCATACTCGTTTTGGAATGCGCACGCGCATATTCGTTTTGGAATAGGCACGTGCGTACTCGTTTTTGAAAGGGAACGCGCATACGCGTTTTGGAACATGCACACGCGTACTTGTTTATGAATGCCCACGCGCATACTCGTTTTTGAATGCACACGCGCATACTCGTTTTTGAATAGGCACGCGCATACTCGTTTTTGAACGCGCACACGCATACTCGTTTTTGAATGCACACGCGCATACTCGTTTTGGAATGCGCACGCGTATACTCGTTTTTGAATAGGCACGTGCGTACTCGTTTTTGAAAGCGAACGCGCATACGCGTTTTCGAACATGCACACGCGTACTTGTTTATGAATGCGCACGGGTATACTCGTTTTGAATGCACACGCGCAAACTCGTTTTTGAATAGGCACGCGCATACTCATTTTTGACTGCGCACGTGTATAATCGTTTTTGAATGCACACGCGCATACTCGTTTCGAAATAGGCACGCGCATACTCGTTTGGGAAGGCGCACGCGCATACTCGTTTTTGAATAGGCATGCGCGTACTCGTTTTTGAATGCGCACGCGCATACTTGTTTTTGAATGCACACGCGCATACTCGTTTTTGAATGCGCACACGCATAATCGTATTTGATTGCGCACGCGCATATTTGTTTTGCAATAGGCACGTGCATACTCGTTTTTGAATGCGCACGCGCATACGCATTTTTAAACAGGCACACGCGTACTCGTTTTTGAATCCGCACGCTTATACTCGTTTTGAATGCGCACGCGCATACTTGTTTTTGAATGCACACGCGCATACTCGTTTCGGAATACGCACGCGCATACTCGTTTTGAATGCGCACACGCATACTCGTTTTTGAACGCGCACATGCATACTCGTTTTTGAATGCATTCGTGCATACTCGTTTTGGAATGCGCACGCGTATACTCGTTTTTGAATATGCACGCGCGTACTCGTTTTTCATTGCCCACGCGCATACTCGTTTTTGAATGCACACGCGCATACTCGTTTTTGAATAGGCACGCGCGTACTCGTATTTGAATGCACACGCGCATACTCGTTTTGAAATAGGCACGCGCATACGCGTTTTTGAATGCGCACGCGCATACTCGTTTTAGAATGCGCACGCGCATACTCAATTCGGAATAGGCACGCGCATACTCGTTTTTGAATGCGCACACGCATACTCGTATTTGAATGCACACGCGCGTACTCGTTTTGTATTAGGCACGTGCATACTCGTTTTTGAATGCGCACACGCATACTCGTATTTGAATGCACACGCGCATACTCGTTTTGAAATAGGCACGTGCATAATCGTTTTTGAATGCGCACGCGCTTACGCGTTTTTGAACAGGCACACGCGTACTCGTTTTTGAATGCGCACGCGTATACTCGTTTTGAATGCGCACGCGCATACTCGTTTTTGAATGCACACGCGCATACTCGTTTCGGAATACGCACGCGCATACTCGTTTTGGAATGCGCACGCGCATACTCGTTTTTTAATGCGCACGCGCGTACTCGTTTTCGAATGCGCACGCACATACTCGTTTTTGAAAGCACATGCGCATACTCGTTTTGGAATAAGCACGCGCATACTCGTTTTTGAACGCGCATACGCATACTCGTTTTTGAATGCACACGCGAATACTCGTTTTGGAATGCGCACGCGTACTCTCGTTTTTGAACATGCACACGCGTACTCGTTTTTGAATGCGCACGCGTATACTCGTTTTGAATGCATACGCGCATACTCGTTTTTGAATGGGCACGCACGTACTCGTTTTTATTGCGCACGCGCATACTCGTTTTTGAATGCACACGCGCATACGCGTTTTTGAACAGGAACACGCGTACTCGTTTTTGAATGCGCACGCGTATACTCGTTTTGAATGCACACGCACATACTAGGTTTTGAATGCACACGCCCATACTCGTTTTTGAATGCACACGCGCATACTCGTTTTGAATAGGCACACGCGTACTCGTTTTTGAATGCGCACGCGTATACTAGTTTCGGAATGCGCACGCGCATACTCGTTTTCGAATAGGCGCGCATACTCGTTTTTGTTTGCGCACACGCATACTCGTTTTTGAATGCACACGCGCATACTCGTTTCGGAATACGCACGCGCATACTCGTTTTGGAATGCGCACGCGCATATTCGTTTTGGAATAGGCACGTGCGTACTCGTTTTTGAAAGGGAACGCGCATACGCGTTTTGGAACATGCACACGCGTACTTGTTTATGAATGCCCACGCGCATACTCGTTTTTGAATGCACACGCGCATACTCGTTTTTGAATAGGCACGCGCATACTCGTTTTTGAACGCGCACACGCATACTCGTTTTTGAATGCACACGCGCATACTCGTTTTGGAATGCGCACGCGTATACTCGTTTTTGAATAGGCACGTGCGTACTCGTTTTTGATTGCGCACGCGCATACTCGTTTTTTAATGCACACGCGCATACTCGTTTTTGAATGCGCACGCGCGTACTCGTTTTTGAATGCACACGCGCATACTCGTTTTGGAATAGGTACGCGCATACTCGTTTTTGAATGCGCACACGCATACTCGTATTTGAATGCACACGCGCGTGCTCGTTTTGGAATGCGAAGCCCATGCTCGTTTTTGAATGCGCACGCGCGTACTCGTTTTTGAATTCGCACGCGCATACTCCTTTTGGAATAGGCACGAGCATACTCATTTTTGACTGCGCACGTGTATAATCGTTTTTGAATGCACACGCGCATACTCGTTTCGAAATAGGCACGCGCATACTCGTTTGGGAAGGCGCAGGCGCATACTCGTTTTTGAATAGGCATGCCCGTACTCGTTTTTGAATGCGCACCCGCATACTTGTTTTTGAATGCACACGCGCATACTCGTTTTTGAATGTGCACATGCATACTCGTATTTGATTGCACACGCGCATATTTGTTTTGCAATAGGCACGTGCATACTCGTTTTTGAATGCGCACGCGCATACGCATTTTTGAACAGGCACACGCGTACTCGTTTTTGAATCCGCATGCATATACTCGTTTTGAATGCGCACGCGCATACTTGTTTTTGAATGCACACGCGCATACTCGTTTCGGAATACGCACGCGCATACTCGTTTTGAATGCGCACGCGCATACTCGTTTTGGAACGCGCACATGCATACTCGTTTTTGAATGCACACGCACATACTCGTTTTGGAATGCGCACGCGTATACTCGTTTTTGAATAGGCACGCGCGTACGCGTTTTTTATTGCCCACGCGCATACTCGTTTTTGAATGCACACGCGCATACTCGTTTTTGAATAGGCACGCGCGTACTCGTATTTGAATGCACACGCGCATACTCGTTTTGAAATAGGCACGCGCATACTCGTTTTCGAATGCGCACGCGCATACTCGTTTTAGAATGCGCACGCGCATACTCGTTTTTGAATGCGCACGCGCGTACTCGTTTTTGAATGCGCACGCGCATACTCGTTTTTGAAAGCACATGCGCATACTCGTTTTTCAACGCGCACACGCATACTCGTTTTTGAATGCACACGCGCATACTCGTTTTGGAATGCACACGCGCATACTCGTTTTTGAATGGGCACGCGCGTACTCGTTTTTGAATGCACAAGCGCATACTCGTTTTGGAATAGGCACGCGCATACTCGTTATTGAATGCGCACACGCATACTCGTATTTGAATGCACACGCGCGTACTCGTTTTGGATTAGGCACGTGCATACTCGTTTTTGAATGCGCACACGCATACTCGTATTTGTATGCACACGCGCATACTCGTTTTGAAATAGGCACGTGCATAATCGTTTTCGAATGCGCACGCGCATACGCGTTTTTGAACAGGCACACGCGTACTCGTTTTTGAATGCGCACGCGTATACTCGTTTTGAATGCGCACGCGCATACTCATTTTTGAATGCACACGCGCATACTCCATTCGGAATACGCACGCGCATACTTGTTTTGGAATGCGCACGCGCATACTCGTTTTTTAATGCGCACGCGCATACTCGTTTTCGAATGCGCACGCGCATACTCGTTTTTGAAAGCACATGAGCATACTCGTTTTGGAATAAGCACGCGCATACTCGTTTTTGAACATGCACACGCGTACTCGTTTTTGAATGCGCACGCGTATACTCGTTTTGAATGCATACGCGCATACTCGTTTTTGAATGGCACGCACGTACTCGTTTTTTATTGCGCACGCGCATACTCGTTTTTGAATGCACACGCGCATACGCGTTTTTGAACAGGAACACGCGTACTCGTTTTTGAATGCGCACGCGTATACTCGTTTTGAATACACACGCGCATACTCGTTTTGAATAGGCACATGCGTACTCGTTTTTGACTGCGCACGAGTATACTAGTTTCGGAATGCGCACGCGCATACTCGTTTTCGAATAGGCGCGCATACTCGTTTTTGTTTGCGCACACGCATACTCGTTTTTGAATGCACACGCGCATACTCGTTTCGGAATACGCACGCGCATACTCGTTTTGGAATGCGCACGCGCATATTCGTTTTGGAATAGGCACGTGCGTACTCGTTTTTGAAAGCGAACGCGCATACGCGTTTTCGAACATGCACACGCGCATACTCGTTTGGGAAGGCGCACGCGCATACTCGTTTTTGAATAGGCATGCGCTTACTCGTTTTTGAATGCGCACGCGCATAATTGTTTTTGAATGCACACGCGCATACTCGTTTTGGAATAGGCACGCGCATACTCGTTTTTGAATGCGCACACGCATACTCCTATTTGAATGCGCACGCGTATACTCGTTTTGAATGCACACGCGCATACTCGTTTTTGAATGGGCACGCACGTACTCGTTTTTGATTGCACACGCGCATACTCGTTTTTGAATGCACACGCGCATACTCGTTTTTGAATGGGCACGCGCGTACTCGTTTTTGAATGCGCACGCGCATGCTCGTTTTGGAATGCGAAGCGCATACTCGTTTTTGAATGCGCACGCGCGTACTTGTTTTTGAATGCACACGCGCATACTCGTTTTGGAATAGGCACGCGCATACTCGTTTTTGAATGCGCACACGCATACTTGTATTTGAATGCACACGCGCGTGCTCGTTTTGGAATGCCAAGCGCATGCTCGTTTTCAAATGCGAACGCGCGTACTCGTTTTTGAATTCGCACGCGCATACTCCTTTTGGAATAGGCACGAGCATACTCGTTTTTGACTGCGCACGTGTATAATCGTTTTTGAATGCACACGCGCATACTCGTTTCGAAATAGGCACGTGCATACTCGTTTGGGAAGGCGCACGCGCATACTCGTTTTTGAATAGGCATGCGCGTACTCGTTTTTGAATGCGCACGCGCATACTTGTTTTTGAATGCACACGCGCATACCCGTTTTGGAATATGCACGCGCATACTCGTTTTTGAATGCGCACACGCATACTCGTATTTGATTGCGCACGCGCATACTCGTTTTGCAATAGGCACGTGCATACTCGTTTTTGAATGCGCACGCGCCTACGCATTTTTGAACAGGCACTTGCGTACTCGTTTTGAATGCGCACGCGCATACTTGTTTTTGAATGCACACGCGCATACTCGTTTCGGAATACGCACGCGCATACTCGTTTTGAATGCGCACGCGCATACTCGTTTTTGAACGCGCACATGCATACTCGTTTTTGATTGCCCACGCGCATACTCGTTTTTGAATGCACACGCGCATACTCGTTTTTGAATAGGCACGCGCGTACTCGTATTTGAATGCACACGCGCGCACTCGTTTTGAAATAGGCACGTGCACACTCGTTTTTGAATGCGCACGCGCGTACTCGTTTTTGAATTCGCACGCGCATACTCCTTTTAGGATAGGCACGTGCGTACTCGTTTTTGAATGCGCACGCACATACTCGTTTTTGAATAGGCACGCGCGTACTCGTTTTTGAATGCACACACGCGTACTCGTTTTGGAATAGGCACGCGCATACTCGTTTTTGACTGCGCACGTGTGTAATCGTTTCAGAATGCGCACGCGCATGCTCGTTTTCGAATAGGCACGCGCATACTCTTTTTTGAATGCGCACACACATACTCGTATTTGATTGCGCACGCGCATACTCGTTTTGCAATAGGCACGTGCATACTCGTTTTTGAATGCGCACGCGCATACGCGTTTTTGAACAGGCACACGCGTACTCGTTTTGAATGCGCACGCGAATACTCGTTTTTGAATGCACACGCGCATACTCGTTTCGGAATACGCACGCGCATACTTGTTTTGGAATGCGCACGCGCATACTCGTTTTTTAATGCGCACGCGCGTACTCGTTTTCGAATGCGCACGCGCATACTCGTTTTTGAAAGCACATGAGCATACTCGTTTTGGAATAAGCACGCGCATACTCGTTTTTGAACGCGCATACGCATACTTGTTTTGAATGCACACGCGAATACTCGTTTTGGAATGCGCACGCGTATACTCGTTTTTGAACATGCACACGCGTACTCGTTTTTGAATGCGCACGCGTATACTCGTTTTGAATGCATACGCGCATACTCGTTTTTGAATGGCACGCACGTACTCGTTTTTTATTGCGCACGCGCATACTCGTTTTTGAATGCACACGCGCATACGCGTTTTTGAACAGGAACACGCGTACTCGTTTTTGAATGCGCACGCGTATACTCGTTTTGAATACACACGCGCATACTCGTTTTGAATAGGCACACGCGTACTCGTTTTTGAATGCGCACGAGTATACTAGTTTCGGAATGCGCACGCGCATACTCGTTTTCGAATAGGCGCGCATACTCGTTTTTGTTTGCGCACACGCATACTCGTTTTTGAATGCACACGCGCATACTCGTTTCGGAATACGCACGCGCATACTCGTTTTGGAATGCGCACGCGCATATTCGTTTTGGAATAGGCGCGTGCGTACTCGTTTTTGAAAGCGAACGCGCATACGCGTTTTCGAACATGCACACGCGTACTTGTTTATGAATGCGCACGGGTATACTCGTTTTGAATGCACACGCGCAAACTCGTTTTTGAATAGGCACGCGCATACTCGTTTTTGACTGCGCACGTGTATACTCCTTTCGGAATGCGCACGCGCATGCTCGTTTTTAAATAGGCACGCGCGTACTCGTTTTTGAATGCGCACGCGTACACTTGTTTTGAATGCGCACGCGTATACTCGTTTTTGAATGCACACGCGCATACTCGTTTTCGAATAGGCACGCGCATACTCGTTTTTGAATGCACACGCGCATACTCGTTTTTGAATGCACACGCGCATACTCGTTTGGGAAGGCGCACGCGCATACTCGTTTTTGAATAGGCATGCGCTTACTCGTTTTTGAATGCGCACGCGCATAATTGTTTTTGAATGCACACGCGCATACTCGTTTTGGAATAGGCACGCGCATACTCGTTTTTGAATGCGCACACACATACTCGTATTTGAATGCGCACGCGTATACTCGTTTTGAATGCACACGCGCATACTCGTTTTTGAATGGGCACGCACGTACTCGTTTTTGATTGCACACGCGCATACTCGTTTTTGAATGCACACGCGCATACTCGTTTTTGAATGGGCACGCGCGTACTCGTTTTTGAATGCGCACGCGCATGCTCGTTTTGGAATGCGAAGCGCATACTCGTTTTTGAATGCGCACGCGCGTACTTGTTTTTGAATGCACACGCGCATACTCGTTTTGGAATAGGCACGCGCATACTCGTTTTTGAATGCGCACACGCATACTTGTATTTGAATGCACACGCGCGTGCTCGTTTTGGAATGCCAAGCGCATGCTCGTTTTCGAATGCGAACGCGCGTACTCGTTTTTGAATTCGCACGCGCATACTCCTTTTGGAATAGGCACGAGCATACTCGTTTTTGACTGCGCACGTGTATAATCGTTTTTGAATGCACACGCGCATACTCGTTTCGAAATAGGCACGTGCATACTCGTTTGGGAAGGCGCACGCGCATACTCGTTTTTGAATAGGCATGCGCGTACTCGTTTTTGAATGCGCACGCGCATACTTGTTTTTGAATGCACACGCGCATACCCGTTTTGGAATATGCACGCGCATACTCGTTTTTGAATGCGCACACGCATACTCGTATTTGATTGCGCACGCGCATACTCGTTTTGCAATAGGCACGTGCATACTCGTTTTTGAATGCGCACGCGCATACGCATTTTTGAACAGGCACTTGCGTACTCGTTTTGAATGCGCACGCGCATACTTGTTTTTGAATGCACACGCGCATACTCGTTTCGGAATACGCACGCGCATACTCGTTTTGAATGCGCACGCGCATACTCGTTTTTGAACGCGCACATGCATACTCGTTTTTGATTGCCCACGCGCATACTCGTTTTTGAATGCACACGCGCATACTCGTTTTTGAATAGGCACGCGCGTACTCGTATTTGAATGCACACGCGCGTACTCGTTTTGAAATAGGCACGTGCACACTCGTTTTTGAATGCGCACGCGCGTACTCGTTTTTGAATTCGCACGCGCATACTCCTTTTAGGATAGGCACGTGCGTACTCGTTTTTGAATGCGCACGCACATACTCGTTTTTGAATAGGCACGCGCGTACTCGTTTTTGAATGCACACACGCGTACTCGTTTTGGAATAGGCACGCGCATACTCGTTTTTGACTGCGCACGTGTGTAATCGTTTCAGAATGCGCACGCGCATGCTCGTTTTCGAATAGGCACGCGCATACTCTTTTTTGAACGCGCACACACATACTCGTATTTGATTGCGCACGCGCATACTCGTTTTGCAATAGGCACGTGCATACTCGTTTTTGAATGCGCACGCGGATACGCGTTTTTGAACAGGCACACGCGTACTCGTTTTGAATGCGCACGCGAATACTCGTTTTTGAATGCACACGCGCATACTCGTTTCGGAATACGCACGCGCATACTAATTTTGGAATGCGCACGCGCATACTCGTTTTTGAATGCGCACGCGCGTACTCGTTTTTGAAAGCACATGCGCATACTCGTTTTTAATTGCGCACGCGCATACTCGTTTTTGAATGCACACGCGCATACTCGTTTTTGAATGGGCACGCGCGTAATCGTTTTTGAATGCGCACGCGCATACTCGTTTTGAAATAGGCACGCGCATACTCGTTTTTGAATGCGCACACGCATACTCGTATTTGAATGCACACGCGCATACTCGTTTTGAAACAGGCACGTGCATACTCGTTTTTGAATGCGCACTCGCATACGCGTTTTTGAACAGGAACACGCGTACTCGTTTTTGAATGCGCACGCGTATACTCGTTTTGAATGCGCACGCGTATACTCGTTTTGAATGCACACGCGCATACTAGGTTTTGAATGCACACGCCCATACTCGTTTTTGAATGCACACGCGCATACTCGTTTTGAATAAGCACACGCGTACTCGTTTTTGAATGCGCACGCGTATACTAGTTTCGGAATGCGCACGCGCATACTCGTTTTCGAATAGGCGCGCATACTCGTTTTTGTTTGCGCACACGCATACTCGTTTTTGAATGCACACGCGCATACTCGTTTCGGAATACGCACGCGCATACTCGTTTTGGAATGCGCACGCGCATATTCGTTTTGGAATAGGCACGTGCGTACTCGTTTTTGAAAGCGAACGCGCATACGCGTTTTCGAACATGCACACGCGTACTTATTTATGAATGCGCACGGGTATACTCGTTTTGAATGCACACGCGCATACTCGTTTTTGAATAGGCACGCGCATACTCGTTTTTGACTGCGCACGTGTATACTCCTTTCGGAATGCACACGCGCATGCTCGTTTTTATTTAGGCACGCGCGTACTCGTTTTTGAATGCGCACGCGTATACTCGTTTTTGAATGCACACGTGCATACTCGTTTTTGAATGCACACGCGCATACTCGTTTCGAAATAGGCACGCGCATACTCGTTTGGGAAGGCGCACGCGCATACTCGTTTTTGAATAGGTATGCGCGTACTCGTTTTTGAATGCGCACGCGCATACTTGTTTTCGAATGCACGCGCGCATACTCGTTTTGGAATAGGCACGCGCATACTCGTTTTTGAATGCGCACACGCATACTCGTATTTGAATGCACACGCGCATACTCGTTTTGAAATAGGCACGTGCATACTCGTTTTTGAATGCGCACGCGCATACGCGTTTTTGAACAGGCACACGCGTACTCGTTTTTGAATGCGCACGCGAATACCCGTTTTGAATGCACACGCGCATACTAGGTTTGAATTCACACGCCCATACTCGTTTTTGAATGCACATGCGCATACTCGTTTCGGAATACGCATGCGCATACTCGTTTAGGAATGCGCACGCGCATGCTCGTTTTGGAATGCGAAGCGCATACTCGTTTTTGAATGCGCACGCGCGTACTCGTTTTTGAATTCGCACGCAAATACTCCTTTTGCAATAGGCACGTGCGTACTCGTTTTTGAATGCGCACGCACATACTCGTTTTTCAATAGGCACGCGCGTACTCGTTTTTGAATGCACACACGCGTACTCGTTTTGGAATAGGCACGCGCATACTCGTTTTTGACTGCGCACGTGTATAATCGTTTCGGAATGCGCACACGCATGCTCGTTTTTGAATAGGCACGTGCGTACTGTTTTTTTATTGCGCACGCGTACACTCGTTTTGAATGCGCACGCGTATACTCGTTTTTGAATGCACACGTGCATACTCGTTTTCGAATAGGCACGCGCATACTCGTTTTTGAATGCACACGCGCATACTCGTTTTTGAATGCACACGCGCATACTCGTTTCGAAATAGGCACGCGCATACTCGTTTGGGAAGGCGCACGCGCGTACTCGTTTTTGAATAGGCATGCGCGTACTCGTTTTTGAATGCGCAGGCGCATACTTCTTTTCGAATGCACGCGCGCATACTCGTTTTGGAATAGGCACGCGCATACTCGTTTTTGAATGCGCACACGCATACTCGTATTTGATTCCGCACGCGCATACTCGTTTTGCAATAGGCACGTGCATACTCGTTTTTGAATGCGCACGCGCATACGCGTTTTTGAACAGGCACAAGCGTACTCGTTTTTGAATGCGCACACGCATACTCGTTTTTGAATGCACACGCGCGTACTCGTTTTGGAATAGGCACGTGCGTACTCGTTTTTAATGCGAACGCGCATACGCGTTTTTGAACATGCACACGCGTACTCGTTTTTGAATGCGCACGCGTATACTCGTTTTGAATGCGCACGCGCATACTCTTTTTCGAATAGGCATGCGCATACTCGTTTTTCAATGCGCACACACATACTCGTTCTTGAATGCACATGCGCATACTCGTTTCGGAATACGTACGCGCAACTCGTTTTGGAATGCGCACGCGCGTACTCGTTTTTGAATAGGCACGCGCGTACTCGTTTTTGAACGCGAACGCGCATACGCGTTTTTGAACATTAACACGCGTACTCGTTTTTGAGTGCGCACGCGTATACTCGTTTTGAATGCACACGCGCATACTCGTTTTGAATAGGCATGCGCGTACTCGTTTTTGAATGCGCACGCGCATACTTCTTTTCGAATGCACGCGCGCATACTCGTTTTGGAATAGGCACGCGCATACTCGTTTTTGAATGTGCACACGCATACTCGTATTTGATTCCGCACGCGCATACTCGTTTTGCAATAGGCACGTGCATACTCGTTTTTGAATGCGCACGCGCATACGCGTTTTTGAACAGGCACGCGCGTACTCGTTTTTGAATGCACACACGCGTACTCGTTTTGGAATAGGCACACGCATACTCGTTTTTGACAGCGCACGTGTATAATCGTTTCGGAATGCGCACATGCATGCTCGTTTTTGAATAGGCACGTGCGTACTCGTTTTTTATTGCGCACGCGTACACTCGTTTTGAATGCGCACGCGTATACTCGTTTTTGAATGCACACGTGCATACTCGTTTTTGAATGCACACGCGCATACTCGTTTCGAAATAGGCACGCGCATACTCGTTTGGGAAGGCGCACGCGCATACTCGTTTTTGAATAGGTATGCACGTACTCGTTTTTGAATGCGCACGCGCATACTTGTTTTCGAATGCACGCGCGCATACTCGTTTTGGAATAGGCACGCGCATACTCGTTTTTGAATGCGCACACGCATACTCGTATTTGAATGCACACGCGCATACTCGTTTTGAAATAGCCACGTGCATACTCGTTTTTGAATGCGCACGCGCATACGCGTTTTTGAACAGGCACACGCGTACTCGTTTTTGAATGCGCACGCGAATACCCGTTTTGAATGCACACGCGCATACTAGGTTTGAATTCACACGCCCATACTCGTTTTTGAATGCACATGCGCATACTCGTTTCGGAATACGCATGCGCATACTCGTTTAGGAATGCGCACGCGCATGCTCGTTTTGGAATGCGAAGCGCATACTCGTTTTTGAATGCGCACGCGCGTACTCGTTTTTGAATTCGCACGCAAATACTCCTTTTGCAATAGGCACGTGCGTACTCGTTTTTGAATGCGCACGCACATACTCGTTTTTCAATAGGCACGCGCGTACTCGTTTTTGAATGCACACACGCGTACTCGTTTTGGAATAGGCACGCGCATACTCGTTTTTGACTGCGCACGTGTATAATCGTTTCGGAATGCACACACGCATGCTCGTTTTTGAATAGGCACGTGCGTACTGTTTTTTTATTGCGCACGCGTACACTCGTTTTGAATGCGCACGCGTATACTCGTTTTTGAATGCACACGTGCATACTCGTTTTCGAATAGGCACGCGCATACTCGTTTTTGAATGCACACGCGCATACTCGTTTTTGAATGCACACGCGCATACTCGTTTCGAAATAGGCACGCGCATACTCGTTTGGGAAGGCGCACGCGCGTACTCGTTTTTGAATAGGCATGCGCGTACTCGTTTTTGAATGCGCAGGCGCATACTTCTTTTCGAATGCACGCGCGCATACTCGTTTTGGAATAGGCACGCGCATACTCGTTTTTGAATGCGCACACGCATACTCGTATTTGATTCCGCACGCGCATACTCGTTTTGCAATAGGCACGTGCATACTCGTTTTTGAATGCGCACGCGCATACGCGTTTTTGAACAGGCACAAGCGTACTCGTTTTTGAATGCGCACACGCATACTCGTTTTTGAATGCACACGCGCGTACTCGTTTTGGAATAGGCACGTGCGTACTCGTTTTTAATGCGAACGCGCATACGCGTTTTTGAACATGCACACGCGTACTCGTTTTTGAATGCGCACGCGTATACTCGTTTTGAATGCGCACGCGCATACTCTTTTTCGAATAGGCATGCGCATACTCGTTTTTCAATGCGCACACACATACTCGTTCTTGAATGCACATGCGCATACTCGTTTCGGAATACGTACGCGCAACTCGTTTTGGAATGCGCACGCGCGTACTCGTTTTTGAATAGGCACGCGCGTACTCGTTTTTGAACGCGAACGCGCATACTCGTTTTTGAACATTAACACGCGTACTCGTTTTTGAGTGCGCACGCGTATACTCGTTTTGAATGCACACGCGCATACTCGTTTTGAATAGGCATGCGCGTACTCGTTTTTGAATGCGCACGCGCATACTTCTTTTCGAATGCACGCGCGCATACTCGTTTTGGAATAGGCACGCGCATACTCGTTTTTGAATGTGCACACGCATACTCGTATTTGATTCCGCACGCGCATACTCGTTTTGCAATAGGCACGTGCATACTCGTTTTTGAATGCGCACGCGCATACGCGTTTTTGAACAGGCACAAGCGTACTCGTTTTTGAATGCGCACACGCATACTCGTTTTTGACTGCACACGCGCATACTCGTTTTGGAATACGCACGCGCATACCCGTTTTGGAATGCGCACGCGCGTACTCGTTTTGGAATAGGCACGTGCGTACTCGTTTTTGAATGCGAACGCGCATACGCATTTTTGAACAGGCACACGCGTACTCGTTTTTGAATCCGCATGCGTATACTCGTTTTGAATGCGCACGCGCATACTTGTTTTTGAATGCACACGCGCATACTCGTTTTGAATGCGCACGCGCATACTCGTTTTTGAACGCGCACATGCATACTCGTTTTTGAATGCACACGCGCATACTCGTTTTGGAATGCGCACGCGTATACTCGTTTTTGAATAGGCACGCGCGTACTCGTTTTTTATTGCCCACGCGCATACTCGTTTTTGAATGCACACGCGCATACTCGTTTTTGAATAGGCACGCGCGTACTCGTATTTGAATGCACACGCGCATACTCGTTTTGAAATAGGCACGCACATACTCGTTTTCGAATGCGCACGCGCATACTCGTTTTTAAATGCGCACGCGCGTACTCGTTTTTGAATGCGCACGCGCATACTCGTTTTTGAAAGCACATGCGCATACTCGTTTTTCAACGCGCACACGCATACTCGTTTTTGAATGCACACGCGCATACTCGTTTTGGAATGCACACGCGCATACTCGTTTTTGAATGGGCACGCGCGTACTCGTTTTTGAATGCACACGCGCATACTCGTTTTGGAATAGGCACGTGCATACTCGTTTTTGAATGCGCACACGCATACTCGTATTTGAATGCACACGCGCGTACTCGTTTTGGATTAGGCACGTGCATACTCGTTTTTGAATGCGCACACGCATACTCGTATTTGTATGCACACGCGCATACTCGTTTTGAAATAGGCACGTGCATAATCGTTTTTGAATGCGCACGCGCATACGCGTTTTTGAACAGGCACGCGCGTACTCGTTTTTGAATGCGCACGCGTATACTCGTTTTGAATGCGCACGCGCATACTCGTTTTTGAATGCACACGCGCATACTCGTTTCGGAATACGCACGCGCATACTTGTTTTGGAATGCGCACGCGCATACTCGTTTTTTAATGCGCACGCGCGTACTCGTTTTCGAATGCGCACGCGCATACTCGTTTTTGAAAGCACATGAGCATACTCGTTTTGGAATAAGCACGCGCATACTCGTTTTTGAACGCGCATACGCATACTTGTTTTGAATGCACACGCGAATACTCGTTTTGGAATGCGCACGCGTATACTCGTTTTTGAACATGCACACGCATACTCGTTTTTGAATGCGCACGCGTATACTCGTTTTGAATGCATACGCGCATACTCGTTTTTGAATGGCACGCACGTACTCGTTTTTTATTGCGCAAGCGCATACTCGTTTTTGAATGCACACGCGCATACGCGTTTTTGAACAGGAACACGCATACTCGTTTTTGTTTGCGCACACGCATACTCGTTTTTGAATGCACACGCGCATACTCGTTTCGGAATACGCACGCGCATACTCGTTTTGGAATGCGCACGCGCATATTCGTTTTGGAATAGGCACGTGCGTACTCGTTTTTGAAAGCGAACGCGCATACGCGTTTTCGAACATGCACACACGTACTTGTTTATGATTGCGCACGGGTATACTCGTTTTGAATGCACACGCGCAAACTCGTTTTTGAATAGGCACGCGCATACTCGTTTTTGACTGCGCACGTGTATACTCCTTTCGGAATGCGCACGCGCATGCTCGTTTTTAAATAGGCACGCGCGTACTCGTTTTTGAATGCGCACGCGTACACTTGTTTTGAATGCGCACGCATATACTCGTTTTTGAATGCACACGCGCATACTCGTTTTCGAATAGGCACGCGCATACTCGTTTTTGAATGCACACGCGCATACTCGTTTTTGAATGCACACGCGCATACTCGTTTGGGAAGGCGCACGCGCATACTCGTTTTTGAATAGGCATGCGCTTACTCGTTTTTGAATTCGCACGCGCATAATTGTTTTTGAATGCACACGCGCATACTCGTTTTGGAATAGGCACGCGCATACTCGTTTTTGAATGCGCACACGCATACTCGTATTTGAATGCGCACGCGTATACTCGTTTTGAATGCACACGCGCATACTCGTTTTTGAATGGGCACGCACGTACTCGTTTTTGATTGCACACGCGCATACTCGTTTTTGAATGCACACGCGCATACTCGTTTTTGAATGGGCACGCGCGTACTCGTTTTTGAGTGCGCACGCGCATGCTCGTTTTGGAATGCGAAGCGCATACTCGTTTTTGAATGCGCACGCGCGTACTTGTTTTTGAATACACACGCGCATACTCGTTTTGGAATAGGCACGCGCATACTCGTTTTTGAATGCGCACGCGCATACTTGTATTTGAATGCACACGCGCGTGCTCGTTTTGGAATGCCAAGCGCATGCTCGTTTTCGAATGCGAACGCGCGTACTCGTTTTTGAATTCGCACGCGCATACTCCTTTTGGAATAGGCACGAGCATACTCGTTTTTGACTGCGCACGTGCATAATCGTTTTTGAATGCACACGCGCATACTCGTTTCGAAATAGGCACGTGCATACTCGTTTGGGAAGGCGCACGCGCATACTCGTTTTTGAATAGGCATGCGCGTACTCGTTTTTGAATGCGCACGCGCATACTTGTTTTTGAATGCACACGCGCATACCCGTTTTGGAATATGCACGCGCATACTCGTTTTTGAATGCGCACACGCATACTCGTATTTGATTGCGCACGCGCATACTCGTTTTGCAATAGGCACGTGCATACTCGTTTTTGAATGCGCACGCGCATACGCATTTTTGAACAGGCACTTGCGTACTCGTTTTGAATGCGCACGCGCATACTTGTTTTTGAATGCACACGCGCATACTCGTTTCGGAATACGCACGCGCATACTCGTTTTGAATGCGCACGCGCATACTCGTTTTTGAACGCGCACATGCATACTCGTTTTTGATTGCCCACGCGCATACTCGTTTTTGAATGCACACGCGCATACTCGTTTTTGAATAGGCACGCGCGTACTCGTATTTGAATGCACACGCGCGTACTCGTTTTGAAATAGGCACGTGCACACTCGTTTTTGAATGCGCACGCGCGTACTCGTTTTTGAATTCGCACGCGCATACTCCTTTTAGGATAGGCACGTGCGTACTCGTTTTTGAATGCGCACGCACATACTCGTTTTTGAATAGGCCCGCGCGTACTCGTTTTTGAATGGACACACGCGTACTCGTTTTGGAATAGGCACGCGCATACTCGTTTTTGACTGCGCACGTGTGTAATCGTTTCAGAATGCGCACGCGCATGCTCGTTTTCGAATAGGCACGCGCATACTCTTTTTTGAATGCGCACACACATACTCGTATTTGATTGCGCACGCGCATACTCGTTTTGCAATAGGCACGTGCATACTCGTTTTTGAATGCGCACGCGCATACGCGTTTTTGAACAGGCACACGCGTACTCGTTTTGAATGCGCACGCGAATACTCGTTTTGAATGCACACGCGCATACTCGTTTCGGAATACGCACGCGTATACTCGTTTTTGAATAGGCACGCGCGTACTCGTTTTTAATTGCGCACGCGCATACTCGTTTTTGAATGCACACGCGCATACTCGTTTTTGAATGGGCACGCGCGTAATCGTTTTTGAATGCGCACGCGCATACTCGTTTTGAAATAGGCACGCGCATACTCGTTTTTGAATGCGCACACGCATACGCGTATTTGAATGCACACGCGCATACTCGTTTTGAAACAGGCACGTGCATACTCGTTTTTGAATGCGCACGCGCATACGCGTTTTTGAACAGGAACACGCGTACTCGTTTTTGAAGTCGCACGCGTATACTCGTTTTGAATGCGCACGCGTATACTCGTTTTGAATGCACACGCGCATACTAGGTTTTGAATGCACACGCCCATACTCGTTTTTGAATGCACACGCGCATACTCGTTTTGGATAAGCACACGCGTACTCGTTTTTGAATGCGCACGCGTATACTAGTTTCGGAATGCGCACGCGCATACTCGTTTTCGAATAGGCGCGCATACTCGTTTTTGTTTGCGCACACGCATACTCGTTTTTGAATGCACACGCGCATACTCGTTTCGGAATACGCACGCGCATACTCGTTTTGGAATGCGCACGCGCATTTTCGTTTTGGAATAGGCACGTGCGTACTCGTTTTTGAAAGCGAACGCGCATACGCGTTTTCGAACATCCACACGCGTACTTTTTTATGAATGCGCACGGGTATACTCGTTTTGAATGCACACGCGCATACTCGTTTTTGAATAGGCACGCGCATACTCGTTTTTGACTGCGCACGTGTATACTCCTTTCGGAATGCACACGCGCATGCTCGTTTTTATTTAGGCACGCGCGTACTCGTTTTTGAATGCGCACGCGTACACTTGTTTTGAATGCGCACGCGTATACACGTTTTTGAATGCACACGCGCAAATCGTTTTCGAATAGGCACGCACATACTCGTTTTTGAATGCACACGCGCATATTCGTTTCAGAATACGCACGCGCATACTCGTTTTGGAATGCGCACGCGCATACTCGTTTTTTAATGCGCACGCGCGTACTGGTTTTCGAATGCGCACGCGCATACTCGTTTTTGAAAGCACATGCGCATACCCGTTTTGGAATAAGCACGCGCATACTCGTTTTTGAACGCGCACACGCATACTCGTTTTTGAATGCACACGCGAATACTCGTTTTGAAATGCGCACGCGTATACTCGTTTTTGAACATGAACACGCGTACTCGTTTTTGAATGCGCACGCGTATACTCGTTTTGAATGCACACGCGCATACTCGTTTTTGAATGGGCACGCACGTGCTCGTTTTTGATTGCGCACGCGCATACTCGTTTTTGAATGCACACGCGCATACTCGTTTTTGAATGGGCACGCGCGTACTCGTTTTGGAATGCGCACGCGCATGCTTGTTTTGGAATGCGAAGCGCATACTCGTTTTTGAATGCGCACGCGCGTACTCGTTTTTGAATTTGCACGCAAATACTCCTTTTGGAATAGGCACGTGCGTACTCGTTTTTGAATGCGCACGCACATACTCGTTTTTGAACAGGCACGCGCGTACTCGTTTTTGAATGCACACACGCGTACTCGTTTTGGAATAGGCACACGCATACTCGTTTTTGACAGCGCACGTGTATAATCTTTTCGGAATGCGCACATGCATGCTCGTTTTTGAATAGGCACGTGCGTACTCGTTTTTTATTGCGCACGCGTACACTCGTTTCGAATGCGCACGTGTATACTCGTTTTTGAATGCACACGTGCATACTCGTTTTTGAATGCACACGCGCATACTCGTTTCGAAATAGGCACGCGCATACTCGTTTGGGAAGGCGCACGCGCATACTCGTTTTTGAATAGGCATGCGCGTACTCGTTTTTGAATGTGCACGCGCATACTTGTTTTCGAATGCACGCGCGCATACTCGTTTTGGAATAGGCACGCGCATACTCGTTTTTGAATGCGCACACGCATACTCGTATTTGAATGCACACGCGCATACTCGTTTTGAAATAGGCACGTGCATACTCGTTTTTGAATGCGCACGCGCATACGCGTTTTTGAACAGGCACACGCCTACTCGTTTTTGAATGCGCACGCGAATACCCGTTTTGAATGCACACGCGCATACTAGGTTTGAATTCACACGCCCATACTCGTTTTTGAATGCACATGCGCATACTCGTTTCGGAATACGCATGCGCATACTCGTTTAGGAATACGCACGCGCATGCTCGTTTTGGAATGCGAAGCGCATACTCGTTTTTGAATGCGCACGCGCGTACTCGTTTTTGAATTCGCACGCAAATACTCCTTTTGCAATAGGCACGTGCGTACTCGTTTTTGAATGCGCACGCACATACTCGTTTTTGAATAGGCACGCGCGTACTCGTTTTTGAATGCACACACGCGTACTCGTTTTGGAATAGGCACGCGCATACTCGTTTTTGACTGCGCACGTGTATAATCGTTTCGGAATGCGCACACGCATGCTCGTTTTTGAATAGGCACGTGCGTACTGTTTTTTTATTGCGCACGCGTACACTCGTTTTGAATGCGCACGCGTATACTCGTTTTTGAATGCACACGTGCATACTCGTTTTCGAATAGGCACGCGCATACTCGTTTTTGAATGCACACGCGCATACTCGTTTCGAAATAGGCACGCGCATACTCGTTTGGGAAGGCGCACGCGCGTACTCGTTTTTGAATAGGCATGCGCGTACTCGTTTTTGAATGCGCAGGCGCATACTTCTTTTCGAATGCACGCGCGCATACTCGTTTTGGAATAGGCACGCGCATACTCGTTTTTGAATGCGCACACGCATACTCGTATTTGATTCCGCACGCGCATACTCGTTTTGCAATAGGCACGTGCATACTCGTTTTTGAATGCGCACGCGCATACGCGTTTTTGAACAGGCACAAGCGTACTCGTTTTTGAATGCGCACACGCATACTCGTTTTTGAATGCACACGCGCGTACTCGTTTTGGAATAGGCACGTGCGTACTCGTTTTTAATGCGAACGCGCATACGCGTTTTTGAACATGCACACGCGTACTCGTTTTTGAATGCGCACGCGTATACTCGTTTTGAATGCGCACGCGCATACTCTTTTTCGAATAGGCATGCGCATACTCGTTTTTCAATGCGCACACACATACTCGTTCTTGAATGCACATGCGCATACTCGTTTCGGAATACGTACGCGCATACTCGTTTTGGAATGCGCACGCGCGTACTCGTTTTTGAATAGGCACGCGCGTACTCGTTTTTGAACGCGAACGCGCATACGCGTTTTTGAACATTAACACGCGTACTCGTTTTTGAGTGCGCACGCGTATACTCGTTTTGAATGCACACGCGCATACTCGTTTTGAATAGGCATGCGCGTACTCGTTTTTGAATGCGCTCGCGCATACTTCTTTTCGAATGCAGGCGCGCATACTCGTTTTGGAATAGGCACGCGCATACTCGTTTTTGAATGTGCACACGCATACTCGTATTTGATTCCGCACGCGCATACTCGTTTTGCAATAGGCACGTGCATACTCGTTTTTGAATGCGCACGCGCATACGCGTTTTTGAACAGGCACAAGCGTACTCGTTTTTGAATGCGCACACGCATACTCGTTTTTGAATGCACACGCGCATACTCGTTTCGGAATACGCACGCGCATACCCGTTTTGGAATAGGCACGTGCGTACTCGTTTTTGAATGCGAACGCGCATAAGCGTTTTTGAACATGCACACGCGTACTCTTTTTTGAATGCGCACGCGTATACTCGTTTTGAATGCGCACGCGCATACTCTTTTTCGAATAGGCATGCGCATACTCGTTTTTCAATGCGCACACACATACTCGTTCTTGAATGCACACGCGCATACTCGTTTCGGAATACGTACGCGCATACTCGTTTTGGAATGCACACGCGCATACTCGTTTTTGAATGGGCACGCACGTACTCGTTTTTGATTGCGCACGCGCATACTCGTTTTTGAATGCACACGCGCATACTCGTTTTTGAATGGGCACGCGCGTACTCGTTTTTGAATGCGCACGCGCATGCTCATTTTGGAATGCGAAGCGCATACTCGTTTTTGAATGCGCACGCGCGTACTTGTTTTTGAATGCACACGCGCATACTCGTTTTGGAATAGGCACGCGCATACTCGTTTTTGAATGCGCACACGCATACTTGTATTTGAATGCACACGCGCGTGCGCGTTTTGGAATGCGAAGCGCAGGCTCGTTTTCGAATGCGAACGCGCGTACTCGTTTTTGAATTCGCACGCGCATACTCCTTTTGGAATAGGCACGAGCATACTCGTTTTTGACTGCGCACGTGTATAATCGTTTTTGAATGCACACGCGCATACTCGTTTCGAAATAGGCACGTGCATACTCGTTTGGGAAGGCGCACGCGCATACTCGTTTTTGAATAGGCATGCGCGTACTCGTTTTTGAATGCGCACGCGCATACTTGTTTTTGAATGCACACGCGCATACCCGTTTTGGAATAGGCACGCGCATACTCGTTTTTGAATGCGCACACGCATACTCGTATTTGATTGCGCACGCGCATACTCGTTTTGCAATAGGCACGTGCATACTCGTTTTTGAATGCGCACGCGCATACGCATTTTTGAACAGGCACTTGCGTACTCGTTTTTGAATGCGCACGCGTATACTCGTTTTGAATGCGCAGGCGCATACTTGTTTTTGAATGCACACGCGCATACTCGTTTCGGAATACGCACGCGCACACTCGTTTTGAATGCGCACGCGCATACTCGTTTTTGAATGCGCACGCGCATAATTGTTTTTGAATGCACACGCGCATACTCGTTTTGGAATAGGCACGCGCATACTCGTTTTTGAATGCGCACACGCATACTCGTATTTGATTGCGCACGCGCATACTCGTTTTGCAATAGGCACGTGCATAATCGTTTTTGAATGCGCACGCGCATACGCGTTTTTGAACAGGCACACGCGTACTCGTTTTTGAATGCGCACGCGTATACTCGTTTTGAATGCGCACGCACATACTCGTTTTTGAATGCACACACGCATACTCGTTTCGGAATACGCACGCGCATACTCGTTTTGGAATGCGCACGCGCATACTCGTTTTTTATTGCGCACGCGCGTACTCGTTTTCGAATGCGCACGCGCATACTCGTTTTTGAAAGCACATGCGCATACTCGTTTTGGAATAAGCACGCGCATACTCGTTTTGGAATAAGCACGCGCATACTCGTTTTTGAACGCGCACACGCATACTCGTTTTTGAATGCACACGCGAATACTCGTTTTGGAATGCGCACGCGTATACTCGTTTTTGAACATGCACACGCGTACTCGTTTTTGAATGCGCACGCGTATACTCGTTTTGGAATGCGCACGCGTATACTCGTTTTTGAACATGCACACGCGTACTCGTTTTTGAATGCGCACGCGTATACTCGTTTTGAATGCACACGCGCATACTCGTTTTTTAATGGGCACGCACGTACTCGTTTTTGATTGCGCACGCGCATACTCGTTTTTGAATGCACATGCGCATACTCGTTTCGAAATACGTACGCGCATACTCGTTTTGGAATGCGCACGCGCGTACTCGTTTTTGAATAGGCACGCGCGTACTCGTTTTTGAACGCGAACGCGCATACGAGTTTTTGAACATTAACACGCGTACTCGTTTTTGAGTGCGCACGCGTATACTCGTTTTGAATGCACACGCGCATACTCGTTTTGAATAGGCACGCGCGTACTCGTTTTTGAATGCGCACGCGCATACTTCTTTTCGAATGCACGCGCGCATACTCGTTTTGGAATAGGCACGCGCATACTCGTTTTTGAATGTGCACACGCATACTCGTATTTGATTCCGCACGCGCATACTCGTTTTGCAATAGGCACGTGCATACTCGTTTTTGAATGCGCAGGCGCATACGCGTTTTTGAACAGGCACAAGCGTACTCGTTTTTGAATGCGCACACGCATACTCGTTTTTGAATGCACACGCGCATACTCGTTTCAGAATACGCACGCGCATACCCGTTTTGGAATGCGCACGCGCGTACTTGTTTTGGAATAGGCACGTGCGTACTCGTTTTTGAATGCGAACGCGCATACGCGTTTTTGAACATGCACACGCGTACTCGTTTTTGAATGCGCACGCGTATACTCGTTTTGAATGCGCACGCGCATACTCTTTTTCGAATAGGCATGCGCATACTCGTTTTTCAATGCGCACACACATACTCGTTCTTGAATGCACACGCGCATACTCGTTTCGGAATACGTACGCGCATACTCGTTTTGGAATGCACACGCGCATACTCGTTTTTGAATGGGCACGCACGTACTCGTTTTTGATTGCGCACGCGCATACTCGTTTTTGAATGCACACGCGCATACTCGTTTTTGAATGGGCACGCGCGTACTCGTTTTTGAATATGCACGCGCATGCTCATTTTGGAATGCGAAGCGCATACTCGTTTTTGAATGCGCACGCGCGTACTTGTTTTTGAATGCACACGCGTATACTCGTTTTGGAATAGGCACGCGCATACTCGTTTTTGAATGCGCACACGCATACTTGTATTTGAATGCACACGCGCGTGCTCGTTTTGGAATGCGAAGCGCAGGCTCGTTTTCGAATGCGAACGCGCGTACTCGTTTTTGAATTTGCACGCGCATACTCCTTTTGGAATAGGCACGAGCATACTCGTTTTTGACTGCGCACGTGTATAATCGTTTTTGAATGCACACGCGCATACTCGTTTCGAAATAGGCACGTGCATACTCGTTTGGGAAGGCGCACGCGCATACTCGTTTTTGAATAGGCATGCGCGTACTCGTTTTTGAATGCGCACGCGCATACTTGTTTTTGAATGCACACGCGCATACCCGTTTTGGAATAGGCACGCGCATACTCGTTTTTGAATGCGCACACGCATACTCGTATTTGATTGCGCACGCGCATACTCGTTTTGCAATAGGCACGTGCATACTCGTTTTTGAATGCGCACGCGCATACGCATTTTTGAACAGGCACTTGCGTACTCGTTTTTGAATGCGCACGCGTATACTCGTTTTGAATGCGCAGGCCCATACTTGTTTTTGAATGCACACGCGCATACTCGTTTCGGAATACGCACGCGCATACTCGTTTTGAATGCGCACGCACATACTCGTTTTTGAATGCGCACATGCATACTTGTTTTTGATTGCCCACGCGCATACTCGTTTTTGAATGCACACGCGCATACTCGTTTTTGAATAGACACGCGCGTACTCGTATTTGAATGCACACGCGGGCACTCGTTTTGAAGTAGGCACGTTCACACTCGTTTTTGAATGCGCACGCGCGTACTCGTTTTTGAATGCACACGCGCATACTCCTTTTAGGATAGGCACGTGCGTACTCGTTTTTGAATGCGCACGCACATACTCGTTTTTGAAAAGGCACGCGCGTACTCGTTTTTGAATGCACACACGCGTACTCGTTTTGGAATAGGCACGCGCATACTCGTTTTTGACTACGCACGTGTGTAATCGTTTCAGAATGCGCACGCGCATGCTCGTTTTCGAATAGGCACGCGCATACTCTTTTTTGAATGCGCACACGCATACTCGTATTTGATTGCGCACGCGCATACTCGTTTTGCAATAGGCACGTGCATACTCGTTTTTGAATGCGCACGCGCATACGCGTTTTTGAACAGTAACACGCGTACTCGTTTTGAATGCGCACGCGAATACTCGTTTTTGAAAGCACATGCGCATACTCGTTTTGGAATAAGCACGCGCATACTCGTTTTTGAACGCGCACACGCATACTCGTTTTTTAATGCACACGTGCATACTCGTTTTGGAATGCGCACGCGTATACTCGTTTTTGAATAGGCACGCGCGTACTCGTTTTTAATTGCGCACGCGCATACTCGTTTTTGAATGCACACGCGCATACTCGTTTTTGAATGGGCACGCGCGTAATCGTTTTTGAATGCGCACGCGCATACTCGTTTTGAAATAGGCACGCGCATACTCGTTTTTGAATGCGCACACGCATACTCGTATTTGAATGCGCACGCGCATACGCGTTTTTGAACAGGAATACGCGTGCTCGTTTTTGAATGCGCACGCGTATACTCGTTTTGAATGCACACGCGCATACTAGGTTTTGAATGCACACGCCCATACTCGTTTTTGAATGCACACGCGCATACTCGTTTTGAATAGGCACACGCGTACTCGTTTTTGAATGCGCACGCGTATACTAGTTTCGGAATGCGCACGCGCATACTCGTTTTCGAATAGGCGCGCATACTCGTTTTTGTTTGCGCACACGCATACTCGTTTTTGAATGCACACGCGCATACTCGTTTCGGAATACGCACGCGCGTACTCGTTTTGGAATGCGCACGCGCATATTCGTTTTGGAATAGGCACGTGCGTACTCGTTTTTGAAAGCGAACGCGCATACGCGTTTTCGAACATGCACACGCGTACTTGTTTATGAATGCGCACGGGTATACTCGTTTTGAATGCACACGCGCATACTCGTTTTTGAATAGGCACGCGCATACTCGTTTTTGACTGCGCACGTGTATACTCCTTTCGGAATGCGCACGCGCATGCTCGTTTTTAAATAGGCACGCGCGTACTCGTTTTTGAATGCGCACGCGTACACTTGTTTGAATGCGCACGCGTATACTCGTTTTTGAATGCACACGCGCATACTCGTTTTCGAATAGGCACGCGCATACTCGTTTTTGAATGCACACGCGCATACTTGTTTTTGAATGCACACGCGCATACTCGTTTGGGAAGGCGCACGCGCATACTCGTTTTTGAATAGGCATGCGCGTACTCGTTTTTGAATGCGCACGCGCATAATTGTTTTTGAATGCACACGCGCATACTCGTTTTGGAATAGGCACGCGCATACTCGTTTTTGAATGCGCACACGCATACTCGTATTTGATTGCGCACGCGCATACTCGTTTTGCAATAGGCACGTGCATAATCGTTTTTGAATGCGCACGCGCATACGCGTTTTTGAACAGGCACACGCGTACTCGTTTTTGAATGCGCACGCGTATACTCGTTTTGAATGCGCACGCACATACTCGTTTTTGAATGCACACACGCATACTCGTTTCGGAATACGCACGCGCATACTCGTTTTGGAATGCGCACGCGCATACTCGTTTTTTAATGCGCACGCGCGTACTCGTTTTCGAATGCGCACGCGCATACTCGTTTTTGAAAGCACATGCGCATACTCGTTTTGGAATAAGCACGCGCATACTCGTTTTGGAATAAGCACGCGCATACTCGTTTTTGAACGCGCACACGCATACTCGTTTTTGAATGCACACGCGAATACTCGTTTTTGAACATGCACACGCGTACTCGTTTTTGAATGCGCACGCGTATACTCGTTTTGAATGCACACGCGCATACTCGTTTTTTAATGGGCACGCACGTACTCGTTTTTGATTGCGCACGCGCATACTCGTTTTTGAATGCACACGCGCATACTCGTTTTTGAATGGGCACGCGCGTACTCGTTTTTGAATGCGCACGCGCATGCTCGTTTTGTAATGCGAAGCGCATACTCGTTTTTGACTGCGCACGCGCGTACTTGTTTTTGAATGCACACGTGCATACTCGTTTTGGAATAGGCACGCGCATACTCGTTTTTGAATGCGCACACGCATATTTGTATTTGAATGCACACGCGCGTGCTCGTTTTGGAATGCGAAGCGCATGCTCGTTTTTGAATGCGAACGCGCGTACTCGTTTTTGAATTCGCACGCGCATACTCCTTTTGGAATAGGCACGAGCATACTCGTTTTTGACTGCGCACGCGCATACGCATTTTTGAACAGGCACTTGCGTACTCGTTTTTGAATGCACACGCGCATACTCGTTTCGGAATACGCACGCGCATACTCGTTTTTGAATAGGCACGCGCGTACTCGTTTTTGAATGCGCACGCGTACACTTGTTTGAATGCGCACGCGTATACTCGTTTTTGAATGCACACGCGCATACTCGTTTTCGAATAGGCACGCGCATACTCGTTTTTGAATGCACACGCGCATACTTGTTTTTGAATGCACACGCGCATACTCGTTTGGGAAGGCGCACGCGCATACTCGTTTTTGAATAGGCATGCGCGTACTCGTTTTTGAATGCGCACGCGCATAATTGTTTTTGAATGCACACGCGCATACTCGTTTTGGAATAGGCACGCGCATACTCGTTTTTGAATGCGCACACGCATACTCGTATTTGATTGCGCACGCGCATACTCGTTTTGCAATAGGCACGTGCATAATCGTTTTTGAATGCGCACGCGCATACGCGTTTTTGAACAGGCACACGCGTACTCGTTTTTGAATGCGCACGCGTATACTCGTTTTGAATGCGCACGCACATACTCGTTTTTGAATGCACACACGCATACTCGTTTCGGAATACGCACGCGCATACTCGTTTTGGAATGCGCACGCGCATACTCGTTTTTTAATGCGCACGCGCGTACTCGTTTTCGAATGCGCACGCGCATACTCGTTTTTGAAAGCACATGCGCATACTCGTTTTGGAATAAGCACGCGCATACTCGTTTTGGAATAAGCACGCGCATACTCGTTTTTGAACGCGCACACGCATACTCGTTTTTGAATGCACACGCGAATACTCGTTTTTGAACATGCACACGCGTACTCGTTTTTGAATTCGCACGCGTATACTCGTTTTGAATGCACACGCGCATACTCGTTTTTTAATGGGCACGCACGTACTCGTTTTTGATTGCGCACGCGCATACTCGTTTTTGAATGCACACGCGCATACTCGTTTTTGAATGGGCACGCGCGTACTCGTTTTTGAATGCGCACGCGCATGCTCGTTTTGTAATGCGAAGCGCATACTCGTTTTTGACTGCGCACGCGCGTACTTGTTTTTGAATGCACACGTGCATACTCGTTTTGGAATAGGCACGCGCATACTCGTTTTTGAATGCGCACACGCATATTTGTATTTGAATGCACACGCGCGTGCTCGTTTTGGAATGCGAAGCGCATGCTCGTTTTTGAATGCGAACGCGCGTACTCGTTTTTGAATTCGCACGCGCATACTCCTTTTGGAATAGGCACGAGCATACTCGTTTTTGACTGCGCACGCGCATACGCATTTTTGAACAGGCACTTGCGTACTCGTTTTTGAATGCACACGCGCATACTCGTTTCGGAATACGCACGCGCATACTCGTTTGTGAATAGGCACGCGCGTACTCGTATTTGAATGCACACGCTCGTACTCGTTTTGAAGTAGGCACGTGCACACTCGTTTTTGAATGCGCACGCGCGTACTCGTTTTTGAATTCGCACGCGCATACTCCTTTTAGGATAGGCACGTGCGTACTCGTTTTTGAATGCGCACGCTCGTACTCGTTTTTGAATGCACACACGCGTACTCGTTTTCGAATAGGCACGCGCATACTCTTTTTTGAATGCGCACACGCATACTCGTATTTGATTGCGCACGCGCATACTCGCTTTGCAATAGGCACGTGCATACTCGTTTTTGAATGCGCACGCGCATACGCGTTTTTGATCAGGCACACGCGTACTCGTTTTGAATGCACACGCGAATACTCGTTTTTGAATGCACACGCGCATACTCGTTTCGGAATACGCACGCGCATACTAATTTTGGAATGCGCACGCGCATACTCGTTTTTGAATGCGCACGCGCGTACTCGTTTTTGAAAGCACATGCGCATACTCGTTTTGGAATAAGCACGCGCATACTCGTTTTTGAACGCGCACACGCATACTCGTTTTTGAATGCACACGTGCATACTCTTTTCGGAATGCGCGCGCGCATGCTCGTTTTTAAATAGGCACGCGCGTACTCGTTTTTGAATGCGCATGCGTACACTTGTTTTGAATGCGCACGCGTATACTCGTTTTTGAATGCACATGCGCATACTCGTTTTCGAATAGGCACGCGCATACTCGTTTTTGAATGCACACGCGCATACTCGTTTTTGAATGCACACGCGCATACTCGTTTGGGAAGGCGCACGCGCATACTCGTTTTTGAATAGGCATGCGCGTACTCGTTTTTGAATGCGCACGCGCATAATTGTTTTTGAATGCACACGCGCATACTCGTTTTGGAATAGGCACGCGCATACTCGTTTTTGAATGCGCACACGCATACTCGTATTTGATTACGCACGCGCATACTCGTTTTGCAATAGGCACGTGCATAATCGTTTTTGAATGCGCACGCGCATACGCGTTTTTGAACAGGCACACGCGTACTCGTTTTTGAATGCACACGCGTATACTCGTTTTGAATGCGCACGCGCATACTCGTTTTTGAATGCACACGCGCATACTCGTTTCGGAATACGCACGCGCATACTCGTTTTAGAATGCACACGTGCATACTCGTTTTTTAATGCGCACGCGCGTACTCGTTTTCGAATGCGCACGCGCATACTCGTTTTTGAAAGCACATGCGCATACTCGTTTTGGAATAAGCACGCGCATACTCGTTTTTGAACGCGCACACGCATACTCGTTTTTGAATGCACACGCGAATACTCGTTTTGGAATGCGCACGCGTATACTCGTTTTTGAACATGCACACGCGTACTCGTTTTTGAATGCGCACGCGTATACTCGTTTTGAATGCACACGCGCATACTCGTTTTTGAATGGGCACGCACGTACTCGTTTTTGATTGCGCACGCGCATACTCGTTTTTGAATGCACACGCGCATACTCGTTTTTGAATGGGCACGCGCGTACTTGTTTTGGAATGCGCACGCGCATGCTCGTTTTGGAATGCGAAGCGCATACTCGTTTTTGAAAGCGCACGCGCGTACTCGTTTTTGAATTCGCACGCAAATACTCCTTTTGGAATAGGCACGTGCGTACTCGTTTTTGAATGCGCACGCACATACTCGTTTTTGAATAGGCACGCGCGTACTCGTTTTTGAATACACACACGCGTACTCGTTTTGGAATAGGCACACGCATACTCGTTTTTGACAGCGCACGTGTATAATCGTTTCGGAATGCGCACATGCATGCTCGTTTTTGAAGAGGCACGTGCGTACTCGTTTTGGAATGCGCACGCGCATGCTCGTTTTGGAATGCGAAGCGCATACTCGTTTTTAAATGCGCACGCGCGTACTCGTTTTTGATTTCGCACGCAAATACACCTTTTGGAATAGGCACGTGCGTACTCGTTTTTGAATGCGCACGCACATACTCGTTTTTGAATAGGCACGCGCGTACTCGTTTTTGAATGCACACACGCGTACTCGTTTTGGAATAGGCACACGCACACTCGTTTTTGACAGCGCACGTGTATAATCGTTTCGGAATGCGCACATGCATGCTCGTTTTTGAATAGGCACGTGCGTACTCGTTTTTTATTGCGCACGCGTACACTCGTTTTGAGTGCGCACGCGTATACTCGTTTTTGAATGCACACGTGCATACTCGTTTTCGAATAGGCACGCGCATACTCGTTTTTGAATGCACACGCACATACTCGTTTTTGAATGCACACGCGCATACTCGTTTCGAAATAGGCACGCGCATACTCGTTTGGGAAGGCGCACGCGCATACTCGTTTTTGAATAGGCATGCGCGCACTCGTTTTTGAATGCGCACGCGCATACTTGTTTTCGAATGCACGCGCGCATACTCGTTTTGGAATAGGCACGCGCATACACGTTTTTGAATGCGCACACGCATACTCGTATTTGAATGCACACGCGCATACTCGTTTTGAAATAGGCACGTGCATACTCGTTTTTGAATGCGCACGCGCATACGCGTTTTTGAACAGGCACACGCGTACTCGTTTTTGAATGCGCACGCGAATACCCGTTTTGAATGCACACGCGCATACTAGGTTTTGAATTCACACGCCCATACTCGTTTTTGAATGCACATGCGCATACTCGTTTCGGAATACGCATGCGCATACTCGTTTAGGAATGCGCACGCGCATGCTCGTTTTGGAATGCGAAGCGCATACTCGTTTTTGAATGCGCACGCGCGTACTCGTTTTTGAATTCGCACGCAAATACTCCTTTTGGAATAGGCACGTGCGTACTCGTTTTTGAATGCGCACGCACATACTCGTTTTTGAATAGGCACGCGCGTACTCGTTTTTGAATGCACACACGCGTACTCGTTTTGGAATAGGCACGCGCATACTCGTTTTTGACTGCGCACGTGTATAATCGTTTTCGGAATGCGCACACGCATGCTCGTTTTTGAATAGGCACGTGCGTACTCGTTTTTTATTGCGCACGCGTACACTCGTTTTGAATGCGCACGCGTATACTCGTTTTTGAATGCACACGTGCATACTCGTTTTCGAATAGGCACGCGCATACTCGTTTGGGAAGGCGCACGCGCGTACTCGCTTTGAATAGGCATGCGCGTACTCGTTTTTGAATGCGCACGCGCATACTTCTTTTCGAATGCACGCGCGCATACTCGTTTTGGAATAGGCACGCGCATACTCGTTTTTGAATGCGCACACGCATACTCGTATTTGATTCCGCACGTGCATACTCGTTTTGCAATAGGCACGTGCATACTCGTTTTTTAATGCGCACGCGCATACGCGTTTTTGAACAGGCACAAGCGTACTCGTTTTTGAATGCGCACACGCATACTCGTTTTTGAATGCACACGCGCATACTCGTTTCGGAATACGCACGCGCATACCCGTTTTGGAATGCGCACGCGCGTACTCGTTTTGGAATAGGCACGTGCGTACTCGTTTTTGAATGCGAACGCGCATACGCGTTTTTGAACATGCACACGCGTACTCGTTTTTGAATGCGCACGCGTATACTCGTTTTGAATGCGCACGCGCATACTCTTTTTCGAATAGGCATGCGCATACTCGTTTTTCAATGCGCACACACATACTCGTTCTTGAATGCACACGCGCATACTCGTTTCGGAATACGCACGCGCATACTCGTTTTGGAATGCGCACGCGCATATTCGTTTTGGAATAGGCACGTGCGTACTCGTTTTTGAAAGCGAACGCGCATACGCGTTTTTGAACATGCACACGCGTACTTGTTTATGAATGCGCACGCGTATACTCGTTTTGAATGCACACACACATACTCGTTTTTGAATAGGCACGCGCATACTCGTTTTTGACTGCGCACGCGTACACTCGTTTTGAATGCGCACGCGTACACTCGTTTTTGAATGCCCACGCGCATACTCGTTTTCGAATAGGCACGCGCATACTCGTTTTTGAATGCACACGCGCATACTCGTTTCGAAATAGGCACGCGCATACTCGTTTGGGAAGGTGCACGCGCATACTCGTTTTTGAATAGGCATGCGCGTACTCGTTTTTGAATGCGCACGCGCCTTATTGTTTTTGAATGCACACGCGTATACTCGTTTTGGATTAGGCACGCGCATACTCGTTTTTCAATGCGCACACGCATACTCGTATTTGATTGCGCACGCGCATACTCGTTTTGCAATAGGCACGTGCATACTCGTTTTTGAATGCGCACGCGCATACGCGTTTTTGAACAGGCACACGCGTACTCGTTTTTGAATCCGCACGCGTATACTCGTTTTGAATGCGCACGTGCATACTTGTTTTTGAATGCACACGCGCATACTCGTTTCGGAATACGCACGCGCATACTCGTTTTGAATGCGCACGCGCATACTCGTTTTTGAACGCGCACATGCATACTCGTTTTTGAATGCACACGCGCATACTCGTTTTGGAATGCGCACGCGTATACTCGTTTTTGAATAGGCACGTGCGTACTCGTTTTTGATTGCGCACGCGCATACTCGTTTTTTAATGCACACGCGCATACTCGTTTTTGAATGCGCACGCGCGTACTCGTTTTTGAATGCACACGCGCATACTCGTTTTGGAATAGGAACGCGCATGCTCGTTTTTGAATGCGCACGCGCGTACTCGTTTTTGAATTCGCACGCGCATACTCCTTTTTGGAATAGGCACGAGCATACTCATTTTTGACTGCGCACGCGCATACTCGTTTCGAAATAGGCACGCGCATACTCGTTTGGGAAGGCGCACGCGCATACTCGTTTTTGAATAGGCATGCGCGTACTCGTTTTTGAATGCGCACGCGCATACTTGTTTTTGAATGCACACGCGCATACTCGCTTTTGAATGCGCACACGCATACTCGTATTTGATTGCGCACGCGCATACTCGTTTTGCAATAGGCACGTGCATACTCGTTTTTGAATGCGCACCTGCATACGCATTTTTGAACAGGCACACGCGTACTCGTTTTTGAATCCGCACGCGTATACTCGTTTTGAAGGCGCACGCGCATACTTGTTTTTGAATGCACACGCGCATACTCGTTTCGGAATACGCACGCGCATACTCCTTTTGGAATAAGCACGCGCATACTCGTTTTTAAACGCGCACACGCATACTCGTTTTTGAATGCACACGCGCATACTCGTTTTGGAATGCACACGCGCATACTCGTTTTTGAATGGGCACGCGCGTACTCGTTTTTGAATGCGCACGCGCATACTCGTATTTGAATGCACACGCGCGTACTCGTTTTTAGTTAGGCACTGTGCATACTCGTTTTTGAATGCGCTCACGCATACTCGTATTTGAATGCACACGCGCATACTCGTTTTGAAATAGGCACGTGCATACTCGTTTTTGAATGCGCACGCGCATACGCGTTTTTGAACAGGCACACGCGTACTCGTTTTTGAATGCGCACGCGTATACTGGTTTTGAGTGCGCACGCGCATACTAGGTTTTGAATGCACACGCCCATACTCGTTTTTGAATGCACACGCGCATACTCGTTTCGGAATAAGCACGCGCATACTCGTTTTTGAACGCGCACACGCATACTCGTTTTTGAATGCACACGCGCATACTCGTTTTGGAATGCGCACGCGTATACTCGTTTTTGAATAGGCACGTGCGTACTCGTTTTTGATTGTGCACGCGCATACTCGTTTTTCAATGCACACGCGCATACTCGTTTTTGAATGCGCACGCGCGTATTCGTTTTTGAATGCACACGCGCATACTTGTTTTGGAATAGGCACGCGCATACTCGTTTTTGAATGCGCACACGCATATTTGTATTTGAATGCACACGCGCGTGCTCGTTTTGGAATGCGAAGCGCATGCTCGTTTTTGAATGCGCACGCGCATAATTGTTTTTGAAAGCACACGCGTATACTCGTTTTGGAATAGGCACGCGCATACTCGTTTTTGAATGCGCACGCGCATACTCGTATTTGATTGCGCACGCCCATACTCGTTTTGCAATAGGCACGTGCATACTCGTTTTTGAATGCGCACGCGCATACGCGTTTTTGAACAGGCACACGCGTACTCGTTTTTGAATGCGCACGCGTATACTCGTTTTTGAATGCACACGCGCATACTCGTTTTGGAATGCACACGCGCATACTCGTTTTTGAATGGCCACGCGCGTACTCGTTTTTGAATGCGCACGCGCATACTCGTTTTTGAATGCACACGCGCATACTCGTTTTGGAATAGGCACGCGCATACTCGTTTTTGAATGCGCACACGCATACTCGTATTTGAATGCACACGCGCGTACTCGTTTTGGATTAGGCACGTGCATACTCGTTTTTGAATGCGCACACGCATACTCGTATTTGAATGCACACGCGCATACTCGTTTTGAAATAGGCACGTGCATACTCGTTTTTGAATGCGCACGCGCATACGCGTTTTTGAACAGGCACACGCGTACTCGTTTTTGAATGCGCACGCGTATACTCGTTTTGAATGCGCACGCGCATACTAGGTTTTGAATGCACACGCCGATACTCGTTTTTGAATGCACACGCGCATACTCGTTTCGGAATATGCACGCGCATACTCGTTTTGGAATGCGCACGCGCATGCTCGTTTTGGAATGCGAAGCGCATGCTCGTTTTTGAATGCGCACGCGCGTACTCGTTTTTTGAATTCGCATGCGCATACTCCTTTTGGAATAGGCACGTGCGTACTCGGTTTTGAATGCGCACGCACATACTCGTTTTTCAACGCGCACACGCATACTCGTTTTTGAATGCACACGCGCATACTCGTTTTGGAATGCGCACGCCTATACTCGTTTTTGAGTAGGCACGCGCGTACTCGTTTTGATTGCGCACGCGCATACTCGTTTTTTAATGCACACGCGCATACTCGTTTTTGAATGGGCACGCGCGTACTCGTTTTTGATTGCGCACGCGCATACTCGTTTTTGATTACACACGCGCATACTCGTTTTGGAATAGGCACGCGCATACTCGTTTTTCAATGCGCACACGCATACTCGTATTTGAATGCACACGCGCATACCCGTTTCGGAATACGCACGCGCATACTCGTTTTGGAATGCGCACGCGCATATTCGTTTTTGAACAGGCACACGCCTACTCGTTTTTGAATGCGCACGCGTATACTCGTTTTGAATGCGCACGCGCATACTCGTTTTTGAATGCACACGCGCATACTCGTTTCGGAATACGCACGCGCATACTTGTTTTGGAATGCGCACGCGCATACTCGTTTTTGCATGCGCACGCACGTACTCGTTTTTGAATGCGCACACGCATACTCGTTTTTGAAAGCACATGCGCATACTCGTTTTGGAATAAGCACGCGCATACTCGTTTTTGAACGCGCACACGCATACTCGTTTTTGAATGCACACGCGCATACTCGTTTTGGAATGCGCACGCGTATACTCGTTTTTGAATAGGCACGTGCGTACTCGTTTTTGATTGCGCACGCGCATACTCGTTTTTTAATGCACACGCGCATACTCGTTTTTGAATGCGCACGCGCGTACTCGTTTTTGAATGCACACGCGCATACTCGTTTTGGAATAGGCACGCGCATACTCGTTTTTGAACGCGCACACACATAGTCGTTTTTGAATGCACACGTGCATACTCGTTTTGGAATGCGCACGCGTATACTTGTTTTTGAATAGGCACGCGCGTACTCGTTTTTGATTGCTCACGCGCATACACGTTTTTTAATGCACACGCGCATACTCGTTTTTCAATGGGCACGCGCGTACTCGTTTTTAAATGCGCACGCGCATAATTGTTTTTGAATGCACACGCGTATACTCGTTTTTGAATGCACACGCGCATACTCGTTTTCGAATAGGCACGCGCATACTCGTTTTTGAATGCACACGCGCCTGCTCGTTTTTGAATGCGCACGCGCATACTCGTTTTTGAATGCACACACGCATACTCGTTTCGGAATACGCACGCGCATACTTGTTTTGGAATGCGCACGCACATACTCGTTTTTGAATGCGCACGCGCGTACTCGTTTTTGAATGGGCACACGCGTACTCGTTTTTGAATGTGCACGCGCATACTCGTTTTTAATGCGCACGCGCGTACTCGTTTTGGAATGCGCACACGCATACTCGTTTTTGAATGCGCACGCGTATACTCGATTTCAATGCGCACGCGCGTACTCGTTTTTGAATGCACACGCGCATACTCGTTTCGGAATACGCACGCGCATACTTGTTTTGGAATGCGCACGCGCATACTCGTTTTTGAATGCGCACGCGCGTACTCGTTTTTGAATTCGCACGCATACTCGTTTTTGAAAGCACATGCGCATACTCGTTTTGGAATAAGCACGCGCATACTCGTTTTTGAACGCGCACACGCATACTCGTTTTTGAATGCACACGCGCATAATCGTTTTGGAATGCGCACGCGTATACTCGTTTTTGAATAGGCACGCGCGTACTCGTTTTTGATTGCGCACGCACATACTCGTTTTTTAATGCACACGCGCATACTCCTTTTTTAATGGGCACGCGCGTACTCGTTTTTGAATGCGCACGCGATACTCGTTTTTGAATGCACACGCGCATACTCGTTTTGGAATAGGCACGCGCATACTCGTTTTTGAATGCGCACACGCATAGTCGTATTCGAATGCACACGCGCGTGCTCGTTTTGGAATGCGAAGCGCATGCTCGTTTTTGAATGTGCACGCGCGTACTCGTTTTTGAATTCGCACGCGCATACTCCTTTTGGAATAGGCACGTGCGTACTCGTTTTTGAATGCGCACGCACATACTCTTTTTTGAATAGGCACGCGCGTACTCGTTTTTGACTGCACACACGCGTACTCGTTTTGCAATAGGCACGTGCATACTCGTTTTTGAATGCGCACGCGCATACGCGTTTTTGAACAGGCACACGCGTACTCGTTTTTGAATGCGCACGCGTATACTCGTTTTGAATGCGCACGTGCATACTCGTTTTTGAATGCACACGCGCATACTCGTTTCGGAATACGCACGCGCATACTTGTTTTGGAATGCGCACGCGCATACTCGTTTTCGAATGCGCACGCGCGTACTCGTTTTTGAATGCGCAAGCGCATACTCGCTTTTGAAAGCAGATGCGCATACTGGTTTTGGAATAAGCACGCGCATACTCGTTTTTGAACGCGCACACGCATACTCGTTTTTGAATGCACACGCGCATACTCGTTTTGGAATGCGCACGCGTATACTCGTTTTTGAATAGGCACGTGCGTACTCGTTTTTGATTGCGCACGCGCATACTCGTTTTTCAATGCACACGCGCATACTCATTTTTGAATGCGCACGCGCGTACTCGTTTTTGAATGCACACGCGCATACTTGTTTTGGAATAGGCACGCGCATACTCGTTTTTGAATGCGCACACGCATATTTGTATTTGAATGCACACGCGCGTGCTCGTTTTGGAATGCGAAGCGCATGCTCGTTTTTGAATGCGCACGCGCATAATTGTTTTTGAATGCACACGCATATACTCGTTTTGGAATAGGCACGCGCATACTCGTTTTTGAATGCGCACACGCATACTCGTATTTGATTGCGCACGCCCATACTCGTTTTGCAATAGGCACGTGCATACTCGTTTTTGAATGCGCACGCGCATACGCGTTTTTGAACAGGCACACGCGTACTCGTTTTTGAATGCGCACGCGTATACTTGTTTTGAATGCGCACGTGCATACTCGTTTTTGAATGCACACGCGCATACTCGTTTCGGAATACGCACGCGCATACTTGTTTTGGAATGCGCACGCGCATACTCGTTTTCGAATGCGCACGCGCGTACTCGTTTTGGAATAGGCACGCGCATACTCTTTTTTGAATGCGCACACGCATATTTGTATTTGAATGCACACGCGCGTGCTCGTTTTGGAATGCGAAGCGCATGCTCGTTTTCGAATGCGCACGCGCGTACTCGTTTTTGAATTCGCACGCGCATACTCCTTTTGGAATAGGCACGAGCATACTCGTTTTTGACTGCGCACGTGTATAATCGTGTTTGAATGCACACGCGCATACTCGTTTCGAAATAGGCACGTGCATACTCGTTTGGGAATGCGCACGCGCATACTCGTTTTTGAATAGGCATGCGCGTACTCGTTTTTGAATGCGCACGCGCATACTTGTTTTTGAATGCACACGCGCATACCCGTTTTGGAATAGGCACGCGCATACTCGTTTTTGAATGCGCACACGCATAGTCGTATTTGATTGCGCACGCGCATACTCGTTTTGCAATAGGCACGTGCATACTCCTTTATGAATGCGCACGCGCATACGCATTTTTGAACAGGCACACGCGTAATCGTTTTTGAATGCGCACGCGTATACTCGTTTTGAATGCGCACGCACATACTTGTTTTTGAATGCACACGCGCATACTCGTTTCGGAATACGCACGCGCATACTCGTTTTGAATGCGCACGCGCATACTCGTTTTTGAACGCGCACATGCATACTCGTTTTTGATTGCCCACGCGCATACTCGTTTTTGAATGCACACGCGCATACTCGTTTTTGAATAGGCACGCGCGTACTCGTTTTGAAATAGGCACGTGCACACTCGTTTTTGAATGCGCACACGCATACTCGTATTTGAATGCACACGTGCATACTCGTTTTGAAATAGGCACGTGCATACTCGTTTTTGAATGCGCACGCGCATACTCGTTTTTGAATGCGCACGCGCGTACTCGTTTTTGAATGCGCACGCGCATACTCGTTTTTGAAAGCACATGCACATACTCGTTTTGGAATAAGCACGCGCATACTCGTTTTTTAATGCACACGCGCATACTCGTTTTTGAATGGGCACGCACGTACTCGTTTTTGAATGCGCACGCGCATACTCGTTTTTGATTACACACGCGCATACTCGTTTTGGAATAGGCACGCGCATACTCGTTTTTCAATGCGCACACGCATACTCGTATTTGAATGCACACGCGCATACCCGTTTCGGAATACGCACGCGCATACTCGTTTTGGATTGCGCACGCGCATATTCGTTTTTGAACAGGCACACGCCTACTCGTTTTTGAATGCGCACGCGTATACTCGTTTTGAATGCGCACGCGCATACTCGTTTTTGAATGCACACGCGCATACTCGTTTCGGAATACGCACGCGCATACTTGTTTTGGAATGCGCACGCGCATACTCGTTTTTGAATGCGCACGCACGTACTCGTTTTTGAATGCGCACGTGCATACTCGTTTTTGAAAGCACATGCGCATACTCGTTTTTGAACGCACACACGCATACTCGTTTTTGAATGCACACGCGCATACTCGTTTTGGAATGCGCACGCGTATACTCGTTTTTGAATAGGCACGTGCGTACTCGTTTTTGATTGCGCACGCGCATACTCGTTTTTTAATGCACACGCGCATACTCGTTTTTGAATGCGCACGCGCGTACTCGTTTTTGAATGCACACGCGCATACTCGTTTTGGAATAGGCACGCGCATACTCGTTTTTGAATGCGCACACGCATACTTGTATTTGAATGCACACGCGCGTGCTCGTTTTGGAATGCGAAGCGCATGCTCGTTTTCGAATGCGCACGCGCGTACTCGTTTTTGAATTCGCACGCGCATACTCCTTTTGGAATAGGCACGAGCATACTCGTTTTTGACTGCGCACGTGTATAATCGTTTTTGAATGCACACGCGCATACTCGTTTCGAAATAGGCACGTGCATACTCGTTTGGGAAGGCGCACGCGCATACTGGTTTTTGAATAGGCATGCGCGTACTCGTTTTTGAATGCGCACGCGCATACTTGTTTTTGAATGCACACGCGCATACCCGTTTTGGAATAGGCACGCGCATACTCGTTTTTGAATGCGCACACGCATACTCGTATTTGATTGCGCACGCGCATACTCGTTTTGCAATAGGCACGTGCATACTCGTTTTTGAATGCGCACGCGCATACGCATTTTTGAACAGGCACACGCGTACTCGTTTTTGAATGCGCACGCGTATACTCGTTTTGAATGCGCACGCGCATACTTGTTTTTGAATGCACACGCGCATACTCGTTTCGGAATACGCACGCGCATAATTGTTTTTGAATGCACACGCGTATACTCGTTTTTGAATGCACACGCGCATACTGGTTTTCGAATAGGCACGCGCATACTCGTTTTTGAATGCACACGCGCCTGCTCGTTTTTGAATGCGCACGCGCATACTCGTTTTTGAATGCACACACGCATACTCGTTTCGGAATACGCACGCGCATACTTGTTTTGGAATGCGCACGCACATACTCGTTTTTGAATGCGCACGCGCGTACTCGTTTTTGAATGGGCACACGCGTACTCGTTTTTGAATGTGCACGCGCATACTCGTTTTTAATGCGCACGCGCGTACTCGTTTTGGAATGCGCACACGCATACTCGTTTTTGAATGCGCACGCGTATACCTTTTTTCAATGCGCACGCGCGTACTCGTTTCTGAATGCACACGCGCATACTCGTTTCGGAATACGCACGCGCATACTTGTTTTGGAATGCGCACGCGCAAACTCGTTTTTGAATGCGCACGCGCATACGCGTTTTTGAACAGGCACACGCGTACTCGTTTTTGAATGCGCACGCGTATACTCGTTTTGAATGCGCACGTGCATACTCGTTTTTGAATGCACACGCGCATACTCGTTTCGGAATATGCACGCGCATACTTGTTTTGGAATGCGCACGCGCATACTCGTTTTCGAATGCGCACGCGCGTACTCGTTTATGAATGCGCAAGCGCATACTCGCTTTTGAAAGCAGCTGCGCATACTCGTTTTGGAATAAGCACGCGCATACTCGTTTTTGAACGCGCACACGCACACTCGTTTTTGAATGCACACGCGCATACTCGTTTTGGAATGCGCACGCGTATACTCGTTTTTGAATAGGCACGTGCGTACTCGTTTTTGATTGCGCACGCGCATACTCGTTTTTCAATGCACACGCGCATACTCATTTTTGAATGCGCACGCGCGTACTCGTTTTTGAATGCACACGCGCATACTTGTTTTGGAATAGGCACGCGCATACTCGTTTTTGAATGCGCACACGCATATTTTATTTGAATGCACACGCGCGTGCTCGTTTTGGAATGCGAAGCGCATGCTCGTTTTTGAATGCGCACGCGCATAATTGTTTTTGAATGCACACGCATATACTCGTTTTGGAATAGGCACGCGCATACTCGTTTTTGAATGCGCACATGCATACTCGTATTTGATTGCACACGCCCATACTCGTTTTGCAATAGGCACGTGCATACTCGTTTTTGAATGCGCACGCGCATACGCGTTTTTGAACAGGCACACGCGTACTCGTTTTTGAATGCGCACGCGTATACTCGTTTTGAATGCGCACGTGCATACTCGTTTTTGAATGCACACGCGCATACTCGTTTCGGAATACGCACGCGCATACTTGTTTTGGAATGCGCACGCGCATACTCGTTTTCGAATGCGCACGCGCGTACTCGTTTTTGAATGCGCAAGCGCATACTCGCTTTTGAAAGCACATGCGCATACTCGTTTTGGAATAAGCACGCGCATACTCGTTTTTGAACGCGCACACGCATACTCGTTTTTGAATGCACACGCGCATACTCGTTTTGGAATGCGCACGCGTATACTCTTTTTTGAATAGGCACGTACGTACTCGTTTTTGATTGCGCACGCGCATACTCGTTTTTCAATGCACACGCGCATACTCGTTTTTGAATGCGCACGCGCGTACTCGTTTTTGAATGCACACGCGCATACTCGTTTTGGAATAGGCACGCGCATACTCTTTTTTGAATGCACACACGCATATTTGTATTTGAATGCACACGCGCGTGCTCGTTTTGGAATGCGAAGCGCATGCTCGTTTTCGAATGCGCACGCGCGTACTCGTTTTTGAATTCGCACGCGCATACTCCTTTTGGAATAGGCACGAGCATACTCGTTTTTGACTGCGCACGTGTATAATCGTTTTTGAATGCACACGCGCATACTCGTTTCGAAATAGGCACGTGCATACTCGTTTGGGAATGCGCACGCGCATACTCGTTTTTGAATAGGCATGCGCGTACTCGTTTTTGAATGCGCACGCGCATACTTGTTTTTGAATGCACACGCGCATACCCGTTTTGGAATAGGCACGCGCATACTCGTTTTTGAATGCGCACACGCATACTCGTATTTGATTGCGCACGCGCATACTCGTTTTGCAATAGGCACGTGCATACTCCTTTATGAATGCGCAAGCGCATACGCATTTTTGAACAGGCACACGCGTAATCGTTTTTGAATGCGCACGCGTATACTCGTTTTGAATGCGCACGCACATACTTGTTTTTGAATGCACACGCGCATACTCGTTTCGGAATACGCACGCGCATACTCGTTTTGAATGCGCACGCGCATACTCGTTTTTGAACGCGCACATGCATACTCGTTTTTGATTGCCCACGCGCATACTCGTTTTTGAATGCACACGCGCATACTCGTTTTTGAATAGGCACGCGCGTACTCGTTTTGAAATAGGCACGTGCACACTCGTTTTTGAATGCGCACACGCATACTCGTATTTGAATGCACACGCGCATACTCGTTTTGAAATAGGCACGTGCATACTCGTTTTTGAATGCGCACGCGCATACTCGTTTTTGAATGCGCACGTGCGTACTCGTTTTTGAATGCGCACGCGCATACTCGTTTTTGAAAGCACATGCACATACTCGTTTTGGAATAAGCACGCGCATACTCGTTTTGGAATGCACACGCGCATACTCGTTTTTGAATGGCCACGCGCGTACTCGTTTTTGAATGCGCACGCGCATACTCGTTTTTGAATGCACACGCGCATACTCGTTTTGGAATAGGCACGTGCATACTCGTTTTTGAATGCGCACACGCATACTCGTATTTGAATGCACACGCGCGTACTCGTTTTGGATTAGGCACGTGCATACTCGTTTTTGAATGCGCACACGCATACTCGTATTTGAATGCACATGCGCATACTCGTTTTGAAATAGGCACGTGCATACTCGTTTTTGAATGCGCACGCGCATACGCGTTTTTGAACAGGCACACGCGTACTCGTTTTTGAATGCGCACGCGTATACTCGTTTTGAATGCGCACGCGCATACTAGGTTTTGAATGCACACGCCCATACTCGTTTTTGAATGCACACGCGCATACTCGTTTCGGAATATGCACGCGCATACTCGTTTTGGAATGCGCACGCGCATGCTCGTTTTGGAATGCGAAGCGCATGCTCGTTTTTGAATTCGCACGCGCGTACTCGTTTTTGAATTCGCACGCGCATACTCCTTTTGGAATAGATACGTGCGTACTCGGTTTTGAATGCGCACGCACATACTCGTTTTTCAACGCGCACACGCATACTCGTTTTTGAATGCACACGCGCATACTCGTTTTGGAATGCGCACGCTTATACTCGTTTTTGAGTAGCCACGCGCGTACTCGTTTTTGATTGCGCACGCGCATACTCGATTTTTAATGCACACGCGCATACTCGTTTTTGAATGGGCACGCACGTACTCGTTTTTGAATGCGCATGCGCATACTCGTTTTTGATTACACACGCGCATACTCGTTTTGGAATAGGCACGCGCATACTCGTTTTTCAATGCGCACACGCATACTCGTATTTGAATGCACACGCGCATACCCGTTTCGGAATACGCACGCGCATACTCGTTTTGGAATGCGCACGCGCATATTCGTTTTTGAACAGGCACACGCCTACTCGTTTTTGAATGCGCACGCGTATACTCGTTTTGAATGCGCACGCGCATACTCGTTTTTGAATGCACACGCGCATACTCGTTTCGGAATACGCACGCGCATACTTGTTTTGGAATGCGCACGCGCATACTCGTTTTTGAATGCGCACGCACGTACTCGTTTTTGAATGCGCACGCGCATACTCGTTTTTGAAAGCACATGCGCATACTCGTTTTGGAATAAGCACGCGCATACTCGTTTTTGAACGCGCACACGCATACTCGTTTTTGAATGCACACGCGCATACTCGTTTTGGAATGCGCACGCGTATACTCGTTTTTGAATAGGCACGTGCGTACTCGTTTTTGATTGCGCACGCGCATACTCGTTTTTTAATGCACACGCGCATACTCGTTTTTGAATGCGCACGCGCGTACTCGTTTTTGAATGCACACGCGCATACTCATTTTGGAATAGGCACGCGCATACTCGTTTTTGAATGCGCACACGCATACTTGTATTTGAATGCACACGCGCGTGCTCGTTTTGGAATGCGAAGCGCATGCTCGTTTTCGAATGCGCACGCGCGTACTCGTTTTTGAATGCGCACGCGCATACTCGTTTTTGAAAGCACATGCACATACTCGTTTTGGAATAAGCACGCGCATACTCGTTTTTGAACGCGCACACGCATACTCGTTTTTGAATGCACACGCGCATACTCATTTTTGAATGCACACGCGCATACTCGTTTTTGAATGGCCACGCGCGTACTCGTTTTTGAATGCGCACGCGCATACTCGTTTTTGAATGCACACGCGCATACTCGTTTTGGAATGCGCACACGCATACTCGTATTTGAATGCACACGCGCGTACTCGTTTTGGATTTGGCACGTGCATACTCGTTTTTGAATGCGCACACGAATACTCGTATTTGAATGCACACGCGCATACTCGTTTTGAAATAGGCACGTGCATACTCGTTTTTGAATGCGCACGCGCATACGCGTTTTTGAACAGGCACACGCGTACTCGTTTTTGAATGCGCACGCGTATACTCGTTTTGAATGCGCACGCGCATACTAGGTTTTGAATGCACACGCCCATACTCGTTTTTGAATGCACACGTGCATACTCGTTTCGGAATATGCACGCGCATACTCGTTTTGGAATGCGCACGCGCATGCTCGTTTCGGAATGCGAAGCGCATGCTCGTTTTTGAATGCGCACGCGCGTACTCGTTTTTGAATTCGCACGCGCATACTCCTTTTGGAATAGGCACTTGCGTACTCGGTTTTGATGCGCACGCACATACTCGTTTTTGAACGCGCACACGCATACTCGTTTTTGAATGCACACGCGCATACTCGTTTTGGAATGCGCACACCTATACTCGTTTTTGAGTAGGCACGCGCATACTCGTTCTTGATTGCGCCCGCGCATACTCCTTTTTTTAGTGCACACGCGCATACTCGTTTTTGAATGGGCACGCGCGTACTCGTTCTTGAATGTGCACGCGCATACTCGTTTTTGATTACACACGCGCATACTCGTTTAGGAATAGGCACGCGCATACTCGTTTTTGAATGCGCACACGCATACTCGTATTTGAATGCACACGCGCATACTCGTTTTGAATGCGCACGCGCATACTCGTTTTTGAATGCACACGCGCATACTCGTTTCAGAATACGCACGCGCATACTTGTTTTGGAATGCGCACTCGCATACTCGTTTTTGAATGCGCACGCGCGTACTCGTTTTTGAATGCGCACGCGCATACTCGTTTTTGAAAGCACATGCGCATACTCGTTTTGGAATAAGCACGCGCATACTCGTTTTTGACCGCGCACACGCATACTCATTTTTGAATGCACACGCGCATACTCGTTTCGAAATAGGCACGTGCATACTCGTTTGGGAAGGCGCACGCACATACTCGTTTTTGAATAGGCATGCGCGTACTCGTTTTTGATTGCGCACGCGCATACTTGTTTTTGAATGCACACGCGCACCCGTTTTGGAATAGGCACGCGCATACTCGTTTTTGAATGCGCACACGCATACTCGTATTTGATTGCGCACGCGCATACTCGTTTTGCAATAGGCACGTGCATACTCGTTTTTGAATGCGCACGCGCATACGCATTTTTGAACAGGCACACGCGTACTCGTTTTTGAATGCGCACGCGTATACTCGTTTTGAATGCGCACGCGCATACTTGTTTTTGAATGCACACGCGCATACTCGTTTCGGAATACGCACGCGCATACTCGTTTTGACTGTGCACGCGCATACTCGTTTTTGAACGCGCACATGCATACTTGTTTTTGATTGCCCACGCGCATACTCCTTTTTGAATGCACACGCGCATACCCGTTTTGGAATAGGCACGCGCATACTCGTTTTTGAATGCGCACACGCATACTCGTATTTGATTGCGCACGCGCATACTCGTTTTGCAATAGGCACGTGCATACTCCTTTTTGAATGCGCACGCGCATACGCATTTTTGAACAGGCACACGCGTAATCGTTTTTGAATGCGCACGCGTATACTCGTTTTGAATGCGCACGCACATACTTGTTTTTGAATGCACACGCGCATACTCGTTTCGGAATACGCACGCGCATACTCGTTTTGAATGCGCACGCGCATACTCGTTTTTGAACGCGCACATGCATGCTCGTTTTTGATTGCCCACGCGCATACTCGTTTTTGAATGCACACGCGCATACTCGTTTTTGAATAGGCACGCGCGTACTCGTTTTGAAATAGGCACGTGCACACTCGTTTTTTAATGCGCACACGCATACTCGTATTTGAATGCACACGCGCATACTCGTTTTGAAATAGGCACGTGCATACTCGTTTTTGAATGCGCACGCGCATACTCGTTTCGGAATGCGCACGCGCATACTCGTTTTTGAATGCGCACGCGCGTACTCGTTTTTGAATGCGCACGCGAATACTCGTTTTTGAAAGCACATGCACATACTCGTTTTGGAATAAGCACGCGCATACTCGTTTTTGAACGCGCACACGCATACTCGTCTTTGAATGCACACGCGCATACTCGTTTTGGAATGCACACGCGCATACTCGTTTTTGAATGGCCACGCGCGTACTCGTTTTTGATTGCGCACGCGCATACTCGTTTTTTAATGCACACGCGCATACTCGTTTTTGAATGCGCACGCGCGTACTCGTTTTTGAATGCACACGCGCATACTCGTTTTGGAATAGGCACGCGCATACTCGTTTTTGAATGCGCACACGCATACTTGTATTTGAATGCACACGCGCGTGCTCGTTTTGGAATGCGAAGCGCATGCTCGTTTTCGAATGCGCACGCGCGTACTCGTTTTTGAATTCGCACGCGCATACTCCTTTTGGAATAGGCACGAGCATACTCGTTTTTGACTGCGCACGTGTATAATCGTTTTTGAATGCACACGCGCATACTCGTTTCGAAATAGGCACGTGCATACTCGTTTGGGAAGGCGCACGCGCATACTGGTTTTTGAATAGGCATGCGCGTACTCGTTTTTGATTGCGCACGCGCATACTTGTTTTTGAATGCACACGCGCACCCGTTTTGGAATAGGCACGCGCATACTCGTTTTTGAATGCGCACACGCATACTCGTATTTGATTGCGCACGCGCATACTCGTTTTGCAATAGGCACGTGCATACTCGTTTTTGAATGCGCACGCGCATACGCATTTTTGAACAGGCACACGCGTACTCGTTTTTGAATGCGCACGCGTATACTCGTTTTGAATGCGCACGCGCATACTTGTTTTTGAATGCACACGCGCATACTCGTTTCGGAATACGCACGCGCATACTCGTTTTGACTGTGTACGCGCATACTCGTTTTTGAACGCGCACATGCATACTTGTTTTTGATTGCCCACGCGCATACTCCTTTTTGAATGCACACGCGCATACCCGTTTTGGAATAGGCACGCGCATACTCGTTTTTGAATGCGCACACGCATACTCGTATTTGATTGCGCACGCGCATACTCGTTTTGCAATAGGCACGTGCATACTCCTTTTTGAATGCGCACGCGCATACGCATTTTTGAACAGGCACACGCGTAATCGTTTTTGAATGCGCACGCGTATACTCGTTTTGAATGCGCACGCACATACTTGTTTTTGAATGCACACGCGCATACTCGTTTCGGAATACGCACGCGCATACTCGTTTTGAATGCGCACGCGCATACTCGTTTTTGAACGCGCACATGCATGCTCGTTTTTGATTGCCCACGCGCATACTCGTTTTTGAATGCACACGCGCATACTCGTTTTTGAATAGGCACGCGCGTACTCGTTTTGAAATAGGCACGTGCACACTCGTTTTTTAATGCGCACACGCATACTCGTATTTGAATGCACACGCGCATACTCGTTTTGAAATAGGCACGTGCATACTCGTTTTTGAATGCGCACGCGCATACTCGTTTCGGAATGCGCACGCGCATACTCGTTTTTGAATGCGCACGCGCGTACTCGTTTTTGAATGCGCACGCGAATACTCGTTTTTGAAAGCACATGCACATACTCGTTTTGGAATAAGCACGCGCATACTCGTTTTTAAACGCGCACACGCATACTCGTCTTTGAATGCACACGCGCATACTCGTTTTGGAATGCACACGCGCATACTCGTTTTTGAATGGCCACGCGCGTACTCGTTTTTGATTGCGCACGCGCATACTCGTTTTTTAATGCACACGCGCATACTCGTTTTTGAATGCGCACGCGCGTACTCGTTTTTGAATGCACACGCGCATACTCGTTTTGGAATAGGCACGCGCATACTCGTTTTTGAATGCGCACACGCATACTTGTATTTGAATGCACACGCGCGTGCTCGTTTTGGAATGCGAAGCGCATGCTCGTTTTCGAATGCGCACGCGCGTACTCGTTTTTGAATTCGCACGCGCATACTCCTTTTGGAATAGGCACGAGCATACTCGTTTTTGACTGCGCACGTGTATAATCGTTTTTGAATGCACACGCGCATACTCGTTTCGAAATAGGCACGTGCATACTCGTTTGGGAAGGCGCACGCGCATACTGGTTTTTGAATAGGCATGCGCGTACTCGTTTTTGAATGCGCACGCGCATACTTGTTTTTGAATGCACACGCGCATACCCGTTTTGGAATAGGCACGCGCATACTCGTTTTTGAATGCGCACAGGCATACTCGTATTTGATTGCGCACGCGCATACTCGTTTTGCAATAGGCACGTGCATACTCGTTTTTGAATGCGCACGCGCATACGCATTTTTGAACAGGCACACGCGTACTCGTTTTTGAATGCGCACGCGTATACTCGTTTTGAATGCGCACGCGCATACTTGTTTTTGAATGCACACGCGCATACTCGTTTCGGAATATGCACGCGCATACTCGTTTTGAATGCGCACGCGCATACTCGTTTTTGAACGCGCACATGCATACTTGTTTTTGATTGCCCACGCGCATACTCGTTTTTGAATGCACACGCGCATACTCGTTTTTGAAAAGGCACGCGCGTACTCGTATTTGAATGCACACGCGCGTACTCGTTTTGAAATAGGCACAGGCATACTCGTTTTTGAATGCGCACGCGCATACTCGTTTTGGAATGCGCACGCGCATACTCGTTTTTGAATGGCCACGCGCGTACTCGTTTTTGAATGCGCACGCGCATACTCGTTTTTGAATGCACACGCGCATACTCGTTTTGGAATGCGCACACGCATACTCGTATTTGAATGGACACGCGCGTACTCGTTTTGGATTTGGCACGTGCATACTCGTTTTTGAATGCGCACACGCATACTCGTATTTGAATGCACACGCGCATACTCGTTTTGAAATAGGCACGTGCATACTCGTTTTTGAATGCGCACGCGCATACGCGTTTTTGAACAGGCACACGCGTACTCGTTTTTGAATGCGCACGCGTATACTCGTTTTGAATGCGCACGCGCATACTAGGTTTTGAATGCACACGCCCATACTCGTTTTTGAATGCACACGTGCATACTCGTTTCGGAATATGCACGCGCATACTCGTTTTGGAATGCGCACGCGCATGCTCGTTTCGGAATGCGAAGCGCATGCTCGTTTTTGAATGCGCACGCGCGTACTCGTTTTTGAATTCGCACGCGCATACTCCTTTTGGAATAGGCACTTGCGTACTCGGTTTTGAATGCGCACGCACATACTCGTTTTTGAACGCGCACACGCATACTCGTTTTTGAATGCACACGCGCATACTCGTTTTGGAATGCGCACACCTATACTCGTTTTTGAGTAGGCACGCGCATACTCGTTCTTGATTGCGCCCGTGCATACTCCTTTTTTTAGTGCACACGCGCATACTCGTTTTTGAATGGGCACGCGCGTACTCGTTTTTGAATGCGCACGCGCATACTCGTTTTTGATTACACACGCGCATACTCGTTTAGGAATAGGCACGCGCATACTCGTTTTTGAATGCGCACACGCATACTCGTATTTGAATGCACACGCGCATACTCGTTTTGAATGCGCACGCGCATACTCGTTTTTGAATGCAAACGCGCATACTCGTTTCGGAATACGCACGCGCATACTTGTTTTGGAATGCGCACTCGCATACTCGTTTTTGAATGCGCACGCGCGTACTCGTTTTTCAATGCGCACGCGCATACTCGTTTTTGAAAGCACATGCGCATACTCGTTTTGGAATAAGCACGCGCATACTCGTTTTTGAACGCGCACACGCATACTCATTTTTGAATGCACACGCGCATACTCGTTTCGAAATAGGCACGTGCTTACTCGTTTGGGAAGGCGCACGCACATACTCGTTTTTGAATAGGCATGCGCGTACTCGTTTTTGATTGCGCACGCGCATACTTGTTTTTGAATGCGCACGCGCATACCCGTTTTTGAATAGGCACGCGCATACTCGTTTTGGAATAAGCACGCGCATACTCGTTTTGGAATGCACACGCGCATACTCGTTTTTGAATGGCCACGCGCGTACTCGTTTTTGAATGCGCACGCGCATACTCGTTTTTGAATGCACACGCGCATACTCGTTTTGGAATAGGCACGTGCATACTCGTTTTTGAATGCGCACACGCATACTCGTATTTGAATGCACACGCGCGTACTCGTTTTGGATTAGGCACGTGCATACTCGTTTTTGAATGCGCACACGCATACTCGTATTTGAATGCACACGCGCATACTCGTTTTGAAATAGGCACGTGCATACTCGTTTTTGAATGCGCACGCGCATACGCGTTTTTGAACAGGCACACGCGTACTCGTTTTTGAATGCGCACGCGTATACTCGTTTTGAATGCGCACGCGCATACTAGGTTTTGAATGCACACGCCCATACCCCTTTTTGAATGCACACGCGCATACTCGTTTCGGAATATGCACGCGCATACTCGTTTTGGAATGCGCACGCGCATGCTCGTTTTTGAATTCGCACGCGCGTACTCGTTTTTGAATTCGCACGCGCATACTCCTTTTGGAATAGATACGTGCGTACTCGGTTTTGAATGCGCACGCACATACTCGTTTTTCAACGCGCACACGCATACTCGTTTTTGAATGCACACGCGCATACTCGTTTTGGAATGCGCACGCTTATACTCGTTTTTGAGTAGCCACGCGCGTACTCGTTTTTGATTGCGCACGCGCATACTCGTTTTTTAATGCACACGCGCATACTCGTTTTTGAATGGGCACGCACGTACTCGTTTTTGAATGCGCATGCGCATACTCGTTTTTGATTACACACGCGCATACTCGTTTTGGAATAGGCACGCGCATACTCGTTTTTCAATGCGCACACGCATACTCGTATTTGAATGCACACGCGCATACCCGTTTCGGAATACGCACGCGCATACTCGTTTTGGAATGCGCACGCGCATATTCGTTTTTAAACAGGCACACGCCTACTCGTTTTTGAATGCGCACGCGTATACTCGTTTTGAATGCGCACGCGCATACTCGTTTTTGAATGCACACGCGCATACTCGTTTCGGAATACGCACGCGCATACTTGTTTTGGAATGCGCACGCGCATACTCGTTTTTGAATGCGCACGCACGTACTCGTTTTTGAATGCGCACGCGCATACTCGTTTTTGAAAGCACATGCGCATACTCGTTTTGGAATAAGCACGCGCATACTCGTTTTTGAACGCGCACACGCATACTCGTTTTTGAATGCACACGCGCATACTCGTTTTGGAATGCGCACGCGTATACTCGTTTTTGAATAGGCACGTGCGTACTCGTTTTTGATTGCGCACGCGCATACTCGTTTTTTAATGCACACGCGCATACTCGTTTTTGAATGCGCACGCGCGTACTCGTTTTTGAATGCACACGCGCATACTCGTTTTGGAATAGGCACGCGCATACTCGTTTTTGAATGCGCACACGCATACTTGTATTTGAATGCACACGCGCGTGCTCGTTTTGGAATGCGAAGCGCATGCTCGTTTTCGAATGCGCACGCGCGTACTCGTTTTTGAATTCGCACGTGCATACTCCTTTTGGAATAGGCACGAGCATACTCGTTTTTGACTGCGCACGTGTATAATCGTTTTTGAATGCACACGCGCATACTCGTTTGGGAAGGCGCACGCGCATACTGGTTTTTGAATAGGCATGCGCGTACTCGTTTTTGAATGCGCACGCGCATACTTGTTTTTGAATGCACACGCGCATACTCGTTTTTGAATGCGCACACGCATACTCGTATTTGATTGCGCACGCGCATACTCGTTTTGCAATAGGCACGTGCATACTCGTTTTTGAATGCGCACGCGCATACGCATTTTTGAACAGGCACACGCGTACTCGTTTTTGAATGCGCACGCGTATACTCGTTTTCAATGCGCACGCGCATACTTGTTTTTGAATGCACACGCGCATACTCGTTTCGGAATACGCACGCGCATACTCGTTTTGAATGCGCACGCGCATACTCGTTTTTGAATGCACACGCGCATACTCGTTTTTGAAAAGGCACGCGCGTACTCGTATTTGAATGCACACGCGCGTACTCGTTTTGAAATAGGCACAGGCACACTCGTTTTTGAATGCGCACACGCATACTCGTAATCGAACGCACACGCGCATACTCGTTTTGAAATAGGCACGTGCATACTCGTTTTTGAATGCGCACGCGCATACTCGTTTTGGAATGCGCACGCGCATACTCGTTTTTGAATGCGCACGCGCGTACTCGTTTTTGAATGCGCACGCGCATACTCGTTTTTGAAAGCACATGCACATACTCGTTTTGGAATAAGCACGCGCATACTCGTTTTTGAACGCGCACACGCATACTCGTTTTTGAATGCACACGCGCATACTCATTTTTGAATGCACACGCGCATACTCGTTTTTGAATGGCCACGCGCGTACTCGTTTTTGAATGCGCACGCGCATACTTGTTTTTGAATGCACACGCGCATACTCGTTTTGGAATGCGCACACGCATACTCGTATTTGAATGCACACGCGCGTACTCGTTTTGGATTTGGCACGTGCATACTCGTTTTTGAATGCGCACACGCATACTCGTATTTGAATGCACACGCGCATACTCGTTTTGAAATAGGCACGTGCATACTCGTTTTTGAATGCGCACGCGCATACGCGTTTTTGAACAGGCACACGCGTACTCGTTTTTGAATGCGCACGCGTATACTCGTTTTGAATGCGCACGCGCATACTAGGTTTTGAATGCACACGCCCATACTCGTTTTTGAATGCACACGTGCATACTCGTTTCGGAATATGCACGCGCATACTCGTTTTGGAATGCGCACGCGCATGCTCGTTTCGGAATGCGAAGCGCATGCTCGTTTTTGAATGCGCACGCGCGTACTCGTTTTTGAATTCGCACGCGCATACTCCTTTTGGAATAGGCACTTGCGTACTCGGTTTTGAATGCGCACGCACATACTCGTTTTTGAACGCGCACACGCATACTCGTTTTTGAATGCACACGCGCATACTCGTTTTGGAATGCGCACACCTATACTCGTTTTTGAGTAGGCACGCGCATACTCGTTCTTGATTGCGCCCGCGCATACTCCTTTTTTTAGTGCACACGCGCGTACTCGGTTTTGAATGCGCACGCACATACTCGTTTTTGAACGCGCACACGCATACTCGTTTTTGAATGCACACGCGCATACTCGTTTTGGAATGCGCACACCTATACTCGTTTTTGAGTAGGCACGCGCATACTCGTTCTTGATTGCGCCCGCGCATACTCCTTTTTTTAGTGCACACGCGCATACTCGTTTTTGAATGGGCACGCGCGTACTCGTTTTTGAATGCGCACGCGCATACTCGTTTTTGATTACACACGCGCATACTCGTTTTGAATGCGCACGCGCATACTCGTTTTTGAATGCACACGCGCATACTCGTTTCGGAATACGCAAGCGCATACTTGTTTTGGAATGCGCACTCGCATACTCGTTTTTGAATGCGCACGCGCGTACTCGTTTTTGAATGCGCACGCGCATACTCGTTTTTGAAAGCACATGCGCATACTCGTTTTGGAATAAGCACGCGCATACTCGTTTTTGAACGCGCACACGCATACTCATTTTTGAATGCACACGCGCATACTCGCTTCGAAATAGGCACGTGCATACTCGTTTGGGAAGGCGCACGCACATACTCGTTTTTGAATAGGCATGCGCGTACTCGTTTTTGATTGCGCACGCGCATACTTGTTTTTGAATGCACACGCGCATACCCGTTTTGGAATAGGCACGCGCATACTCGTTTTTGAATGCGCACACGCATACTCGTATTTGATTGCGCACGCGCATACTCGTTTTGCAATAGGCACGTGCATACTCGTTTTTGAATGCGCACGCGCATACGCATTTTTGAACAGGCACACGCGTACTCGTTTTTGAATGCGCACGCGTATACTCGTTTTGAATGCGCACGCGCATACTTGTTTTTGAATGCACACGCGCATACTCGTTTCGGAATACGCACGCGCATACTCGTTTTCACTGTGCACGCGCATACTCGTTTTTGAACGCGCACATGCATACTTGTTTTTGATTGCCCACGCGCATACTCCTTTTTGAATGCACACGCGCATACCCGTTTTGGAATAGGCACGCGCATACTCGTTTTTGAATGCGCACACGCATACTCGTATTTGATTGCGCACGCGCATACTCGTTTTGCAATAGGCACGTGCATACTCCTTTTTGAATGCGCACGCGCATACGCATTTTTGAACAGGCACACGCGTAATCGTTTTTGAATGCGCACGCGTATACTCGTTTTGAATGCGCACGCACATACTTGTTTTTGAATGCACACGCGCATACTCGTTTCGGAATACGCACGCGCATACTCGTTTTGAATGCGCACGCGCATACTCGTTTTTGAACGCGCACATGCATGCTCGTTTTTGATTGCCCACGCGCATACTCGTTTTTGAATGCACACGCGCATACTCGTTTTTGAATAGGCACGCGCGTACTCGTTTTGAAATAGGCACGTGCACACTCGTTTTTTAATGCGCACACGCATACTCGTATTTGAATGCACACGCGCATACTCGTTTTGAAATAGGCACGTGCATACTCGTTTTTGAATGCGCACGCGCATACTCGTTTCGGAATGCGCACGCGCATACTCGTTTTTGAATGCGCACGCGCGTACTCGTTTTGAATGCGCACGCGAATACTCGTTTTTGAAAGCACATGCACATACTCGTTTTGGAATAAGCACGCGCATACTCGTTTTTGAACGCGCACACGCATACTCGTCTTTGAATGCACACGCGCATACTCGTTTTGGAATGCACACGCGCATACTCGTTTTTGAATGGCCACGCGCGTACTCGTTTTTGATTGCGCACGCGCATACTCGTTTTTTAATGCACACGCGCATACTCGTTTTTGAATGCGCACGCGCGTACTCGTTTTTGAATGCACACGCGCATACTCGTTTTGGAATAGGCACGCGCATACTCGTTTTTGAATGCGCACACGCATACTTGTATTTGAATGCACACGCGCGTGCTCGTTTTGGAATGCGAAGCGCATGCTCGTTTTCGAATGCGCACGCGCGTACTCGTTTTTGAATTCGCACGCGCATACTCCTTTTGGAATAGGCACGAGCATACTCGTTTTTGACTGCGCACGTGTATAATCGTTTTTGAATGCACACGCGCATACTCGTTTCGAAATAGGCACGTGCATACTCGTTTGGGAAGGCGCACGCGCATACTGGTTTTTGAATAGGCATGCGCGTACTCGTTTTTGAATGCGCACGCGCATACTTGTTTTTGAATGCACACGCGCATACCCGTTTTGGAATAGGCACGCGCATACTCGTTTTTGAATGCGCACACACATACTCGTATTTGATTGCGCACGCGCATACTCGTTTTGCAATAGGCACGTGCATACTCGTTTTTGAATGCGCACGCGCATACGCATTTTTGAACAGGCACACGCGTACTCGTTTTTGAATGCGCACGCGTATACTCGTTTTGAATGCGCACGCGCATACTTGTTTTTGAATGCACACGCGCATACTCGTTTCGGAATACGCACGCGCATACTCGTTTTGAATGCGCACGCGCATACTCGTTTTTGAACGCGCACATGCATACTTGTTTTTGATTGCCCACGCCCATACTCGTTTTTGAATGCACACGCGCATACTCGTTTTTGAAAAGGCACGCGCGTACTCGTATTTGAATGCACACGCGCGTACTCGTTTTGAAATAGGCACAGGCACACTCGTTTTTGAATGCGCACACGCATACTCGTAATCGAATGCACACGCGCATACTCGTTTTGAAATAGGCACGTGCATACTCGTTTTTGAATGCGCACGCGCATACTCGTTTTGGAATGCGCACGCGCATACTCGTTTTTGAATGCGCACGCGCGTACTCGTTTTTGAATGCGCACGCGCATACTCGTTTTTGAAAGCACATGCACATACTCGTTTTGGAATAAGCACGCGCATACTCGTTTTTGAACGCGCACACGCATACTCGTTTTTGAATGCACACGCGCATACTCATTTTTGAATGCACACGCGCATACTCGTTTTTGAATGGCCACGCGCGTACTCGTTTTTGAATGCGCACGCGCATACTCGTTTTTGAATGCACACGCGCATACTCGTTTTGGAATGCGCACACGCATACTCGTATTTGAATGCACACGCGCGTACTCGTTTTGGATTTGGCACGTGCATACTCGTTTTTGAATGCGCACACGCATACTCGTATTTGAATGCACACGCGCATACTCGTTTTGAAATAGGCACGTGCATACTCGTTTTTGAATGCGCACGCGCATACGCGTTTTTGAACAGGCACACGCGTACTCGTTTTTGAATGCGCACGCGTATACTCGTTTTGAATGCGCACGCGCATACTAGGTTTTGAATGCACACGCCCATACTCGTTTTTGAATGCACACGTGCATACTCGTTTCGGAATATGCACGCGCATACTCGTTTTGGAATGCGCACGCGCATGCTCGTTTCGGAATGCGAAGCGCATGCTCGTTTTTGAATGCGCACGCGCGTACTCGTTTTTGAATTCGCACGCGCATACTCCTTTTGGAATAGGCACTTGCGTACTCGGTTTTGAATGCGCACGCACATACTCGTTTTTGAACGCGCACACGCATACTCGTTTTTGAATGCACACGCGCATACTCGTTTTGGAATGCGCACACCTATACTCGTTTTTGAGTAGGCACGCGCATACTCGTTCTTGATTGCGCCCGCGCATACTCCTTTTTTTAGTGCTCACGCGCATACTCGTTTTTGAATGGGCACGCGCGTACTCGTTTTTGAATGCGCACGCTCATACTCGTTTTTGATTACACACGCGCATACTCGTTTAGGAATAGGCACGCGCATACTCGTTTTTGAATGCGCACACGCATACTCGTATTTGAATGCACACGCGCATACTCGTTTTGAATGCGCACGCGCATACTCGTTTTTGAATGCACACGCGCATACTCGTTTCGGAATACGCACGCGCATACTTGTTTTGGAATGCGCACGCGCGTACTCGTTTTTGAATGCGCACGCGCATACTCGTTTTTGAAAGCACATGCGCATACTCGTTTTGGAATAAGCACGCGCATACTCGTTTTTGAACGCGCACACGCATACTCATTTTTGAATGCACACGCGCATACTCGTTTCGAAATAGGCACGTGCATACTCGTTTGGGAAGGCGCACGCACATACTCGTTTTTGAATAGGCATGCGCGTACTCGTTTTTGATTGCGCACGCGCATACTTGTTTTTGAATGCACACGCGCATACCCGTTTTGGAATAGGCACGCGCATACTCGTTTTTGTATGCGCACACGCATACTCGTATTTGATTGCGCACGCGCATACTCGTTTTGCAATAGGCACGTGCATACTCGTTTTTGAATGCGCACGCGCATACGCATTTTTGAACAGGCACACGCGTACTCGTTTTTGAATGCGCACGCGTATACTCGTTTAGAATGCGCACGCGCATACTTGTTTTTGAATGCACACGCGCATACTCGTTTCGGAATACGCACGCGCATACTCGTTTTGACTGTGCACGCGCATACTCGTTTTTGAACGCGCACATGCATACTTGTTTTTGATTGCCCACGCGCATACTCCTTTTTGAATGCACACGCGCATACCCGTTTTGGAATAGGCACGCGCATACTCGTTTTGCAATAGGCACGTGCATACTCCTTTTTGAATGCGCACGCGCATATGCATTTTTGAACAGGCACACGCGTAATCGTTTTTGAATGCGCACGCGTATACTCGTTTTGAATGCGCACGCACATACTTGTTTTTGAATGCACACGCGCATACTCGTTTCGGAATACGCACGCGCATACTCGTTTTGAATGCGCACGCGCATACTCGTTTTTGAACGCGCACATGCATGCTCGTTTTTGATTGCCCACGCGCATACTCGTTTTTGAATGCACACGCGCATACTCGTTTTTGAATAGGCACGCGCGTACTCGTTTTGAAATAGGCACGTGCACACTCGTTTTTTAATGCGCACACGCATACTCGTATTTGAATGCACACGCGCATACTCGTTTTGAAATAGGCACGTGCATACTCGTTTTTGAATGCGCACGCGCATACTCGTTTCGGAATGCGCACGCGCATACTCGTTTTTGAATGCGCACGCGCGTACTCGTTTTTGAATGCGCACACGAATACTCGTTTTTGAAAGCACATGCACATACTCGTTTCGGAATAAGCACGCGCATACTCGTTTTTGAACGCGCACACGCATACTCGTCTTTGAATGCACACGCGCATACTCGTTTTGGAATGCACACGCGCATACTCGTTTTTGAATGGCCACGCGCGTACTCGTTTTTGAATGCGCACGCGCATACTCGTTTTTGAATGCACACGCGCATACTCGTTTTGGAATAGGCACGCGCATACTCGTTTTTGAATGCGCACACGCATACTCGTATTTGAATGCACACGCGCGTACTCGTTTTGGATTAGGCACGTGCATACTCGTTTTTGAAAGCGCACACGCATACTCGTATTTGAATGCACACGCGCATACTCGTTTTGAAATAGGCACGAGCATACTCGTTTTTGAATGCGCACGCGCATACGCGTTTTTGAACAGGCACACGCGTACTCGTTTTTGAATGCACACGCGCATACTCGTTTTGGAATGCGCACGCGTATACTCGTTTTTGAATAGGCACGTGCGTACTCGTTTTTGATTGCGCACGCGCATACTCGTTTTTTAATGCACACGCGCATACTCGTTTTTGAATGCGCACGCGCGTACTCGTTTTTGAATGCACACGCGCATACTCGTTTTGGAATAGGCACGCGCATACTCGTTTTTGAATGCGCACACGCATACTTGTATTTGAATGCACACGCGCGTGCTCGTTTTGGAATGCGAAGCGCATGCTCGTTTTCGAATGCGCACGCGCGTACTCGTTTTTGAATTCGCACGCGCATACTCCTTTTGGAATAGGCACGAGCATACTCGTTTTTGACTGCGCACGTGTATAATCGTTTTTAAATGCACACGCGCATACTCGTTTCGAAATAGGCACGTGCATACTCGTTTGGGAAGGCGCACGCGCATACTGGTTTTTGAATAGGCATGCGCGTACTCGTTTTTGAATGCGCACTCTCATACTTGTTTTTGAATGCAGACGCGCATACCCGTTTTGGAATAGGCACGCGCATACTCGTTTTTGAATGCGCACACGCATACTCGTATTTGATTGCGCACGTGCATACTCGTTTTGCAATAGGCACGTGCATACTCGTTTTTGAATGCGCACGCGCATACGCATTTTTGAACAGGCACACGCGTACTCGTTTTTGAATGCGCACGCGTATACTCGTTTTGAATGCGCACGCGCATACTTGTTTTTGAATGCACACGTGCATACTCGTTTCGGAATACGCACGCGCATACTCGCTTTGAATGCGCACGCGCATACTCGTTTTTGAACGCGCACATGCATACTTGTTTTTGATTGCCCACGCGCATACTCGTTTTTGAATGCACACGCGCATACTCGTTTTTGAATAGGCACGCGCGTACTCGTATTTGAATGCACATGCGCGTACTCGTTTTGAAATAGGCACGTGCACACTCGTTTTTGAATGCGCACACGCATACTCGTATTCGAATGCACACGCGCATACTCGTTTTGAAATAGGCACGTGCATACTCGTTTTTGAATGCGCACGCGCATACTCGTTTTGGAATGCGCACGCGCATACTCGTTTTTGAATGCGCACGCGCGTACTCGTTTTTGAATGCGCACGCGCATACTCGTTTTTGAAAGCACATGCACATACTCGTTTTGGAATAAGCACGCGCATACTCGTTTTTGAACGCGCACACGCATACTCGTTTTTGAATGCACACGCGCATACTCATTTTTGAATGCACACGCGCATACTCGTTTTTGAATGGCCACGCGCGTACTCGTTTTTCAATGCGCACGCGCATACTCGTTTTTGAATGCACACGAGCATACTCGTTTTGGAATGCGCACACGCATACTCGTATTTGAATGCACACGCGCGTACTCGTTTTTGAATGCACACGCGCATACTCGTTTCGGAATATGCACGCGCATACTCCTTTTGGAATGCGCACGCGCATGCTCGTTTTGGAATGCGAAGCGCATGCTCGTTTTTGAATGCGCACGCGCGTACTCGTTTTGGAATGCGCACGCCTATACTCGTTTTTGAGTAGGCACGCGCGTACTCGTTTTTGATTGCGCACGCGCATACTCGTTTTTTAATGCACACGCGCATACTCGTTTTTGAATGGGCACGCGCGTACTCGTTTTTGAATGCGCACGCACATACTCGTTTTTGATTACACACGCGCATACTCGTTTTGGAATAGGCACGCGCATACTCGTTTTTCAATGCGCACACGCATACTCGTATTTGAATGCACACGCGCATACCCGTTTCGGAATACGCACGCGCATACTCGTTTTGGAATGCGCACGCGCATATTCGTTTTTGAACAGGCACACGCCTACTCGTTTTTGAATGCGCACGCGTATACTCGTTTTGAATGCGCACGCGCATACTCGTTTATGAATGCACACGCGCATACTCGTTTCGGAATACGCACGCGCATACTTGTTTTGGAATGCGCACGCGCATACTCGTTTTTGAATGCGCACGCACGTACTCGTTTTTGAATCTGCACGCGCATACTCGTTTTTGAAAGCACATGCGCATACTCGTTTTGGAATAAGCACGCGCATACTCGTTTTTGAACGCGCACACGCATACTCGTTTTTGAATGCACACGCGCATACTCGTTTTGGAATGCGCACGCGTATACTCGTTTTTGAATAGGCACGTGCGTACTCGTTTTTGATTGCGCACGCGCATACTCGTTTTTTAATGCACACGCGCATACTCGTTTTTGAATGCGCACGCGCGTACTCGTTTTTGAATGCACACGCGCATACTCGTTTTGGAATAGGCACGCGCATACTCGTTTTTGAATGCGCACACGCATACTTGTATTTGAATGCACACGCGCGTGCTCGTTTTGGAATGCGAAGCGCATGCTCGTTTTCGAATGCGCACGCGCGTACTCGTTTTTGAATTCGCACGCGCATACTCCTTTTGGAATAGGCACGAGCATACTCGTTTTTGACTGCGCACGTGTATAATCGTTTTTAAATGCACACGCGCATACTCGTTTCGAAATAGGCACGTGCATACTCGTTTGGGAAGGCGCACGCGCATACTGGTTTTTGAATAGGCATGCGCGTACTCGTTTTTGAATGCGCACTCTCATACTTGTTTTTGAATGCACACGCGCATACCCGTTTTGGAATAGGCACGCGCATACTCGTTTTTGAATGCGCACACGCATACTCGTATTTGATTGCGCACGTGCATACTCGTTTTGCAATAGGCACGTGCATACTCGTTTTTGAATACGCACGCGCATACGCATTTTTGAACAGGCACACGCGTACTCGTTTTTGAATGCGCACGCGTATACTCGTTTTGAATGCGCACGCGCATACTTGTTTTTGAATGCACACGCGCATACTCGTTTCGGAATACGCACGCGCATACTCGCTTTGAATGCGCACGCGCATACTCGTTTTTGAACGCGCACATGCATACTTGTTTTTGATTGCCCACGCGCATACTCGTTTTTGAATGCACACGCGCATACTCGTTTTTGAATAGGCACGCGCGTACTCGTATTTGAATGCACACGCGCGTACTCGTTTTGAAATAGGCACGTGCACACTCGTTTTTGAATGCGCACACGCATACTCGTATTCGAATGCACACGCGCATACTCGTTTTGAAATAGGCACGTGCATACTCGTTTTTGAATGCGCACGCGCATACTCGTTTTGGAATGCGCACGCGCATACTCGTTTTTGAATGCGCACGCGCGTACTCGTTTTTGAATGCGCACGCGCATACTCGTTTTTGAAAGCACATGCACATACTCGTTTTGGAATAAGCACGCGCATACTCGTTTTTGAACGCGCACACGCATACTCGTTTTTGAATGCACACGCGCATACTCATTTTTGAATGCACACGCGCATACTCGTTTTTGAATGGCCACGCGCGTACTCGTTTTTCAATGCCCACGCGCATACTCGTTTTTGAATGCACACGAGCATACTCGTTTTGGAATGCGCACACGCATACTCGTATTTGAATGCACACGCGCGTACTCGTTTTGGATTTGGCACGTGCATACTCGTTTTTGAATGTGCACACGCATACTCGTATTTGAATGCACACGCGCATTCTCGTTTTGAAATAGGCACGTGCATACTCGTTTTTGAATGCGCACGCGCATACGCGTTTTTGAACAGGCACACGCGTACTCGTTTTTGAATGCGCACGCGTATACTCGTTTTGAATGCGCACGCGCATACTAGGTTTTGAATGCACGCGCCCATACTCGTTTTTGAATGCACACGCGCATACTCGTTTCGGAATATGCACGCGCATACTCGTTTTGGAATGCGCACGCGCATGCTCGTTTTGGAATGCGAAGCGCATGCTCGTTTTTGAATGCGCACGCGCGTACTCGTTTTTGAATTCGCACGCGCATACTCCTTTTGGAATAGGCACTTGCGTACTCGGTTTTGAATGCGCACGCACATACTCGTTTTTGAACGCGCACACGCATACTCGTTTTTGAATGCACACGCGCATACTCGTTTTGGAATGCGCACGCCTATACTCGTTTTTGAGTAGGCACGCGCGTACTCGTTCTTGATTGCGCACGCGCATACTCGTTTTTTAATGCACACGCGCATACTCGTTTTTGAATGGGCACGCGCGTACTCGTTTTCGAATGCGCACGCGCATACTCGTTTTTGATTACACACGCGCATACTCGTTTTTGAATGCGCACACGCATACTCGTATTTGAATGCACACGCGCATACTCGTTTTGGAATGCGCACGCGCATATTCGTTTTTGAACAGGCACACGCGTACTCGTTTTTGAATGCGCACGCGTATACTCGTTTTGAATGCGCACGCGCATACTCGTTTTTGAATGCACACGCGCATACTCGTTTCGGAATACGCACGCGCATACTTGTTTTGGAATGCGCACGTGCATACTCGTTTTTGAATGCGCACGCGCGTACTCGTTTTTGAATGCGCACGCGCATACTCGTTTTTGAAAGCACATGCGCATACTCGTTTTGGAATAAGCACGCGCATACTCGTTTTTGAACGCGCACACGCATACTCATTTTTGAATGCACACGCGCATACTCGTTTTAGAATGCGCACGCGTATACTCGTTTTTGAATAGGCACGCGCGTACTCGTTTTCGATTGCGCACGCGCATACTCGTATTTGAATGCACACGCGCATACTCGTTTTGGAATGCACACGCGCATACTCGTTTTTGAATGGCCACGCGCGTACTCGTTTTTGAATGCGCACGCGCATACTCGTTTTTGAATGCGCACACGCATACTCGTATTTGAATGCACACGCGCGTACTCGTTTTGGATTAGGCACGTGCATACTCGTTTTTGAATGCGCACACGCATACTCGTATTTGAATGCACACGCGCAAACTCGTTTTGAAATAGGCACGAGCATACTCGTTTTTGAATGCGCACGCGCATACGCGTTTTTGAACAGGCACACGCGTACTCGTTTTTGAATGCGCACGCGTATACTCGTTTTGAATGCACACGCCCATACTCGTTTTTGAATGCACACGCGCATACTCGTTTCGGAATATGCACGCGCATACTCCTTTTGGAATGCGCACGCGCATGCTCGTTTTGGAATGCGAAGCGCATGCTCGTTTTTGAATGCGCACGCGCGTACTCGTTTTTGAATTCGCACGCGCATACTCCTTTTGGAATAGGCACGTGCGTACTCGGTTTTGAATGCGCACGCACATACTCGTTTTTCAACGCGCACACGCATACTCGTTTTTGAATGCACACGCGCATACTCGTTTTGGAATGCGCACGCCTATACTCGTTTTTGAGTAGGCACGCGCGTACTCGTTTTTGATTGCGCACGCGCATACTCGTTTTTTAATGCACACGCGCATACTCGTTTTTGAATGGGCACGCGCGTACTCGTTTTTGAATGCGCACGCACATACTCGTTTTTGATTACACACGCGCATACTCGTTTTGGAATAGGCACGCGCATACTCGTTTTTCAATGCGCACACGCATACTCGTATTTGAATGCACACGCGCATACCCGTTTCGGAATACGCACGCGCATACTCGTTTTGGAATGCGCACGCGCATATTCGTTTTTGAACAGGCACACGCCTACTCGTTTTTGAATGCGCACACGCATACTCGTTTATGAATGCACACGCGCATACTCGTTTCGGAATACGCACGCGCATACTTGTTTTGGAATGCGCACGCGCATACTCGTTTTTGAATGCGCACGCACGTACTCGTTTTTGAATCTGCACGCGCATACTCGTTTTTGAAAGCACATGCGCATACTCGTTTTGGAATAAGCACGCGCATACTCGTTTTTGAACGCGCACACGCATACTCGTTTTTGAATGCACACGCGCATACTCGTTTTGGAATGCGCACGCGTATACTCGTTTTTGAATAGGCACGTGTGTACTCGTTTTTGATTGCGCACGCGCATACTCGTTTTTTAATGCACACGCGCATACTCGTTTTTGAATGCGCACGCGCGTACTCGTTTTTGAATGCACACGCGCATACTCGTTTTGGAATAGGCACGCGCATACTCGTTTTTGAATGCGCACACGCATACTTGTATTTGAATGCACACGCGCGTGCTCGTTTTGGAATGCGAAGCGCATGCTCGTTTTCGAATGCGCACGCGCGTACTCGTTTTTGAATTCGCACGAGCATACTCGTTTTTGACTGCGCACGTGTATAATCGTTTTTAAATGCACACGCGCATACTCGTTTCGAAATAGGCACGTGCATACTCGTTTGGGAAGGCGCACGCGCATACTGGTTTTTGAATAGGCATGCGCGTACTCGTTTTTGAATGCGCACTCTCATACTTGTTTTTGAATGCACACGCGCATACCCGTTTTGGAATAGGCACGCGCATACTCGTTTTTGAATGCGCACACGCATACTCGTATTTGATTGCGCACGTGCATACTCGTTTTGCAATAGGCACGTGCATACTCGTTTTTGAATGCGCACGCGCATACGCATTTTTGAACAGGCACACGCGTACTCGTTTTTGAATGCGCACGCGTATACTCGTTTTGAATGTGCACGCGCATACTTGTTTTTGAATGCACACGCGCATACTCGTTTCGGAATACGCACGCGCATACTCGCTTTGAATGCGCACGCGCATACTCGTTTTTGAACGCGCACATGCATACTTGTTTTTGATTGCCCACGCGCTACTCGTTTTTGAATGCACACGCGCATACTCGTTTTTGAATAGGCACGCGCGTACTCGTATTTGAATGCACACGCGCGTACTCGTTTTGAAATAGGCACGTGTACACTCGTTTTTGAATGCGCACACGCATACTCGTATTCGAATGCACACGCGCATACTCGTTTTGAAATAGGCACGTGCATACTCGTTTTTGGATGCGCACGCGCATACTCGTTTTGGAATGCGCACGCGCATACTCGTTTTTGAATGCGCACGCGCGTACTCGTTTTTGAATGCGCACGCGCATACTCGTTTTTGAAAGCACATGCACATACTCGTTTTGGAATAAGCACGCGCATACTCGTTTTTGAACGCGCACACGCATACTCGTTTTTGAATGCACACGCGCATACTCATTTTTGAATGCACACGCGCATACTCGTTTTTGAATGGCCACGCGCGTACTCGTTTTTCAATGCACACGCGCATACTCGTTTTTGAATGCACACGAGCATACTCGTTTTGGAATGCGCACACGCATACTCGTATTTGAATGCACACGCGCGTACTCGTTTTGGATTTGGCACGTGCATACTCGTTTTTGAATGTGCACACGCATACTCGTATTTGAATGCACACGCGCATTCTCGTTTTGAAATAGGCACGTGCATACTCGTTTTTGAATGCGCACGCGCATACGCGTTTTTGAACAGGCACACGCGTACTCGTTTTTGAATGCGCACGCGTATACTCGTTTTGAATGCGCACGCGCATACTAGGTTTTGAATGCACACGCCCATACTCGTTTTTGAATGCACACGCGCATACTCGTTTCGGAATATGCACGCGCATACTCGTTTTGGAACGCGCACGCGCATGCTCGTTTTGGAATGCGAAGCGCATGCTCGTTTTTGAATGCGCACGCGCGTACTCGTTTTTGAATTCGCACGCGCATACTCCTTTTGGAATAGGCACTTGCGTACTCGGTTTTGAATGCGCACGCACATACTCGTTTTTGAACGCGCACACGCATACTCGTTTTTGAATGCACACGCGCATACTCGTTTTGGAATGCGCACGCCTATACTCGTTTTTGAGTAGGCACGCGCGTACTCGTTCTTGATTGCGCACGCGCATACTCGTTTTTTAATGCACACGCGCATACTCGTTTTTGAATGGGCACGCGCGTACTCGTTTTTGAATGTGCACGCGCATACTCGTTTTTGATTACACACGCGCATACTCGTTTTTGAATGCGCACACGCATACTCGTATTTGAATGCACACGCGCATACTCGTTTTGGAATGCGCACGCGCATATTCGTTTTTGAACAGGCACACGCGTACTCGTTTTTGAATGCGCACGCGTATACTCGTTTTGAATGCGCACGCGCATACTCGTTTTTGAATGCACACGCGCATACTCGTTTCGGAATACGCACGCGCATACTTGTTTTGGAATGCGCACGTGCATACTCGTTTTTGAATGCGCACGCGCGTACTCGTTTTTGAATGCGCACGCGCATACTCGTTTTTGAAAGCACATGCGCATACTCGTTTTGGAATAAGCACGCGCATACTCGTTTTTGAACGCGCACACGCATACTCATTTTTGAATGCACACGCGCATACTCGTTTTAGAATGCGCACGCGTATACTCGTTTTTGAATAGGCACGCGCGTACTCGTTTTCGATTGCGCACGCGCATACTCGTATTTGAATGCACACGCGCATACTCGTTTTGGAATGCACACGCGCATACTCGTTTTTGAATGGCCACGCGCGTACTCGTTTTTGAATGCGCACGCGCATACTCGTTTTTGAATGCACACGCGCATACTCGTTTTGGAATAGGAACGTGCATACTCGTTTTTGAATGCGCACACGCATACTCGTATTTGAATGCACACGCGCGTACTCGTTTTGGATTAGGCACGTGCATACTCGTTTTTGAATGCGCACACGCATACTCGTATTTGAATGCACACGCGCATACTCGTTTTGAAATAGGCACGTGCATACTCGTTTTTGAATGCGCACGCGCATACGCGTTTTTGAACAGGCACACGCGTACTCGTTTTTGAATGCGCACGCGTATACTCGTTTTGAATGCGCACGCGCATACTAGGTTTTGAATGCACACGCCCATACTCGGTTTTGAATCCACACGCGCATACTCGTTTTGGAATGCGCACGTGCATGCTCGTTTTGGAATGCGAAGCGCATGCTGGTTTTTGAATGCGCACGCGCGTACTCGTTTTTGAATTCGCACGCGCGTACTCCTTTTGGAATAGGCACGTGCGTACTCGGTTTTGAATGCGCACGCACATACTCGTTTTTCAACGCGCACACGCATACTCGTTTTTGAATGCACACGCGCATACTGGTTTTGGAATGCGCATGCCTATAGTCGTTTTTGAGTAGGCACGCGCGTAGTCGTTTTTAATTGCGCACGCGCATACTCGTTTTTTAATGCACACGCGCATACTCGTTTTTTAATGGGCACGCGCGTACTCGTTTTTGAATGCGCACGCGCATACTCGTTTTTGATTACACACGCGCATACTCGTTTTGGAATAGGCATGCGCATACTCGTTTTTCAATGCGCACACGCATACTCGTATTTGAATGCACACGCGCATACTCGTTTCGGAATACGCACGCGCATACTCGTTTTGGAATGCGCACGCGCATATTCGTTTTTGAACAGGCACACGCCTACTCGTTTTTGAATGCGCACGCGTATACTCGTTTTGAATGCGCACGCGCATACTCGTTTTTGAATGCACACGTGCATATTCGTTTCGGAATACGCACGCGCATACTTGTTTTGGAATGCGCACGCGCATACTCGTTTTTGAATGCGCACGCGCGTACTCGTTTTTGAATGCGCACGCGCATACTCGTTTTTGAAAGCACATGCACATACTCGTTTTGGAATAAGCACGCGCATACTCGTTTTTGAACGCGCACACGCATACTCGTTTTTGAATGCACACGCGCATACTCATTTTTGAATGCACACGCGCATACTCGTTTTTGAATGGCCACGCGCGTACTCGTTTTTGAATGCGCACGCGCATACTCGTTTTTGAGTGCACACGCGCATACTCGTTTTGGAATAGGCACGCGCATACTCGTTTTTGAATGCGCACATGCATACTCGTATTTGAATGCACACGCGCGTACTCGTTTTGGATTTGGCACGTGCATACTCGTTTTTGAATGCGCACACGCATACTCGTATTTGAATGCACACGTGCATACTCGTTTTTGATTGCGCACGCGCATACGCGTTTTTGAACAGGCACACGCGTACTCGTTTTTGAATGCGCACGCGTATACTCGTTTTGAATGCGCACGCGCATACTAGGTTTTGAATGCACACGCCCATACTCGTTTTTGAATGCACACGCGCATACTCGTTTCGGAATAAGCACGCGCATACTCGTTTTTGAATGCACACGCGCATACTCGTTTCGAAATAGGCACGTGCATACTCGTTTGGGAAGGCGCACGCGCATACTCGTTTTTGAATAGGCATGCGCGTACTCGTTTATGAATGCGCACACGCATACTTGTTTTTGAATGCACACGCACATACCCGTTTTGGAATAGGCACGCGCATACTCGTTTTTGAATGCGCACACGCATACTCGTATTTGATTGCGCACCCGCATACTCGTTTTGCAATAGGCACGTGCATACTCGTTTTTGAATGCGCACGCGCATACGCATTTTTGAACAGGCACACGCGTACTCGTTTTTGAATGCGCACGCGTATACTCGTTTTGAATGCGCACGCGCATACTTGTTTTTGAATGCACACGCGCATACTCGTTTAGAATAAGCACGTGCATACTCGTTTTGAATGCGCACGCGCATACTCGTTTTTGAACGCGCACATGCATACTTGTTTTTGATTGCCCACGCGCATACTCCTTTTTGAATGCACACGCGCATACTCGTTTTGGAATGCGCACGCCTATACTCGTTTTTGAGTAGGCACGCGCGTACTCGTTCTTGATTGCGCCCGCGCATACTCGTTTTTTAGTGCACACGCGCATACTCGTTTTTGAATGGGCACGCACGTACTCGTTTTTGAATGCGCACGCGCATACTCGTTTTTGATTACACACGCGCATACTCGTTTTGGAATAGGCACGCGCATACTTTGTTTTTGAATGCGCACACGCATACTCGTATTTGAATGCACACGCGCATACTCGTTTTGGAATGCGCACGCGCATATTCGTTTTTGAACAGGCACACGCGTACTCGTTTTTGAGTGCGCACGCGTATACTCGTTTTGAATGCGCACGCGCATACTCGTTTTTGAATGCACACGCGCATACTCGTTTCGGAATACGCACGCGCATACTTGTTTTGGAATGCGCACGCGCATACTCGTTTTTGAATGCGCACGCGCGTACTCGTTTTTGAATGCACACGCGCATACTCGTTTTTGAAAGCACATGCGCATACTCGTTTTGGAATAAGCACGCGCATACTCATTTTTGAATGCACACGCGCATACTCGTTTCGAAATAGGCACGTGCATACTCGTTTGGGAAGGCGCACGCGCATACTCGTTTTTGAATAGGCATGTGCGTACTCGTTTATGAATGCGCACACGCATACTTGTTTTTGAATGCACACGCGCATACCCGTTTTGGAATAGGCACGCGCATACTCGTTTTTGAATGCGCACACGCATACTCGTATTTGATTGCGCACGCGCATACTCGTTTTGCAATAGGCACGTGCATACTCGTTTTTGAATGCGCACGCGCATACGCATTTTTGAACAGGCACACGCGTACTCGTTTTTGAATACGCACGCGCATACTTGTTTTGGAATGCGCACGCGCACACTCGTTTTTGAATGCGCACGCGCGTACTCGTTTTTGAATGGGCACGCGCGTACTCGTTTTTGAATGTGCACGCGCATACTCGTTTTTAATGCGCACGCGCGTACTCGTTTTGGAATGCGCACACGCATACTCGTTTTTGAATGCGCACGCGTATACTCGTTTTGAATGCGAACGCGCGTACTCGTTTTTGAATGCACACGCGCATACTCGTTTCGGAATACGCACGCGCATACTTGTTTTGGAATGCGCACGCGCATACTCGTTTTTGAATGCGCACGCGCGTACTCGTTTTTGAATTCGCACGCGCATACTCGTTTTTGAAAGCACATGCGCATACTCGTTTTGGAATAAGCACGTGCATACTCGTTTTTGAACGCGCACACGCATACTCGGTTTTTAATGCACACGCGCATAATCGTTTTGGAATGCGCACGCGTATACTCGTTTTTGAATAGGCACGCGCGTACTCGTTTTTGATTGCGCACGCGCATACTCGTTTTTTAATGCACACGCGCATACTCGTTTTTTAATGGGCACGCACGTACTCGTTTTTGAATGCGCACACGCATAGTCGTATTCGAATGCACACGCGCGTGCTCGTTTTGGAATGCGAAGCGCATGCTCGTTTTTGAATGCGCACGCGCGTACTCGTTTTGGAATTCGCACGCGCATACTCCTTTTGGAATAGGCACGTGCGTACTCGTTTTTGAATGCGCACGCACATACTCCTTTTTGAATAGGCACGCGCGTACTCGTTTTTGACTGCACACACGCGTACTCGTTTTGCAATAGGCACGTGCATACTCGTTTTTGAATGCGCACGCGCATACGCGTTTTTGAACAGGCACACGCGTACTCGTTTTTGAATGCGCACGCGTATACTCGTTTTGAATGCGCACGTGCATACTCGTTTTTGAATGCACACGCGCATACTCGTTTCGGAATACGCACGCGGATACTTGTTTTGGAATGCGCACGCGCATACTCGTTTTCGAATGCGCACGCGCGTACTCGTTTTTGAATGCGCAAGCGCATACTCGCTTTTGAAAGCACATGCGCATACTCGTTTTGGAATAAGCACGCGCATACTCGTTTTTGAACGCGCACACGCATACTCGTTTTTGAATGCACACGCGCATACTCGTTTTGGAATGCGCACGCGTATACTCGTTTTTGAATAGGCACGTGCGTACTCGTTTTTGATTGCGCACGCGCATACTCGTTTTTCAATGCACACGCGCATACTCGTTTTTGAATTTTGAATGCGCACGCGCGTACTCGTTTTTGAATGCACACGCGCATACTTGTTTTGGAATAGGCACGCGCATACTCGTTTTTGAATGCGCACACGCATATTTGTATTTGAATGCACACGCGCGTGCTCGTTTTGGAATGCGAAGCGCATGCTCGTTTTTGAATGCGCACGCGCATAATTGTTTTTGAATGCACACGCATATACTCGTTTTGGAATAGGCACGCGCATACTCTTTTTTGAATGCGCACACGCATATTTGTATTTGAATGCACACGCGCGTGCTCGTTTTGGAATGCGAAGCGCATGCTCGTTTTCGAATGCGCACGCGCGTACTCGTTTTTGAATTCGCACACGCATACTCCTTTTGGAATAGGCACGAGCATACTCGTTTTTGACTGCGCACGTGTATAATCGTTTTTGAATGCACACGCGCATACTCGTTTCGAAATAGGCACGTGCATACTCGTTTGGGAAGGCGCACGCGCATACTCGTTTTTGAATAGGCATGCGCGTACTCGTTTTTGAATGCGCACGCGCATACTTGTTTTTGAATGCACACGCGCATACCCGTTTTGGAATAGGCACGCGCATACTCGTTTTTGAATGCGCACACGCATACTCGTATTTGATTGCGCACGCTCATACTCGTTTTGCAATAGGCACGTGCATACTCCTTTTTGAATGCGCACGCGCATATTCGTTTTTGAACAGGCACACGCGTACTCGTTTTTGAATGCGCACGCGTATACTCGTTTTGAATGCGCACGCGCATACTCGTTTTTGAATGCACACGCGCATACTCGTTTCGGAATGCGCACGGGCATACTTGTTTTGGAATGCGCACGCGCATACTCGTTTTTGAATGCGCACGCACGTACTCGTTTTTGAATGCACACGCGCATACTTGTTTTTGAAAGCACATGCATACTCGTTTTTGATTGCCCACGCGCATACTCGTTTTTGAATGCACACGCGCATACTCGTTTTTGAATAGGCACGCGCGTACTCGTATTTGAATGCACACGCGCATACTCGTTTTGGAATAGGCACGCGCATACTCGTTTTTGAATGCGCACACGCATATTTGTGTTTGAATGCACACGCGCGTGCTCGTTTTGGAATGCCAAGCGCATGCTCGTTTTCGAATGCGCACGCGCGTACTCGTTTTTGAGTGCGCAAGCGCATACTCGCTTTTGAAAGCACATGCGCATACTCGTTTTGGAATAAGCACGCGCATACTCGTTTTTGAACGCGCACACGCATACTCGTTTTTGAATGCACACGCGCATACTCGTTTTGGAATGCGCACGCGTATACTCGTTTTTGAATAGGCACGTGCGTACTCGTTTTCGATTGCGCACGCGCATACTCGTTTTTCAATGCACACGCGCATACTCGTTTTTGAATTTTGAATGCGCACGCGCGTACTCGTTTTTGAATGCACACGCGCATACTTGTTTTGGAATAGGCACGCGCATACTCGTTTTTGAATGCGCACACGCATATTTGTATTTGAATGCACACGCGCGTGCTCGTTTTGGAATGCGAAGCGCATGCTCGTTTTTGAATGCGCACGCGCATAATTGTTTTTGAATGCACACGCATATACTCGTTTTGGAATAGGCACGCGCATACTCGTTTTTGAATGCGCACACGCATACTCGTATTTGATTGCGCACGCCCATACTCGTTTTGCAATAGGCACGTGCATACTCGTTTTTGAATGCGCACGCGCATACGCGGTTTTGAACAGGCACACGCGTACTCGTTTTTGAATGCGCACGCGTATACTCGTTTTGAATGCGCACGTGCGTACTCGTTTTTGAATGCACACGCGCATACTCGTTTCGGAATACGCACGCGCATACTTGTTTTGGAATGCGCACGTGCATACTCGTTTTTGAATGCGCACGCGCGTACTCGTTTTTGAATGCGCACGCGCATACTCGTTTTTGAAAGCACATGCGCATACTCGTTTTGGAATAAGCACGCGCATACTCGTTTTTGAACGCGCACACGCATACTCGTTTTTGAATGCACACGCGCATACTCGTTTTGGAATGCGCACGCGTATACTCGTTTTTGAATAGGCACGTACGTACTCGTTTTTGATTGCGCACGCGCATACTCGTTTTTCAATGCACACGCGCATACTCGTTTTTGAATGCGCACGCGCGTACTCGTTTTTGAATGCACACGCGCATACTCGTTTTGGAATGCGCACGCGCATACTCCTTTTGGAATAGGCACGAGCATACTCGTTTTTGACTGCGCACGTGTATAATCGTTTTTGAATGCACACGCGCATACTCGTATCGAAATAGGCACGTGCATACTCGTTTGGGAAGGCGCACGCGCATACTCGTTTTTGAATAGGCATGCGCGTACTCGTTTTTGAATGCGCACGCGCATACTTGTTTTTGAATGCACACGCGCATACCCGTTTTGGAATAGGCACGCGCATACTCGTTTTTGAAAGCGCACACGCATACTCGTATTTGATTGCGCACGCGCATACTCGTTTTGCAATAGGCACGTGCATACTCCTTTTTGAATGCGCACGCGCATATTCGTTTTTGAACAGGCACACGCGTACTCGTTTTTGAATGCGCACGCGTATACTCGTTTTGAATGCGCACGCGCATACTCGTTTTTGAATGCACACGCGTATACTCGTTTCGGAATACGCACGCGCATACTTGTTTTGGAATGCGCACGCGCATACTCGTTTTTGAATGCGCACGCGCGTACTCGTTTTTGAATGCACACGCGCATACTCGTTTTTGAAAGCACATGCGCATACTCGTTTTGGAATAAGCACGCGCATACTCATTTTTGAATGCACACGCGCATACTCGTTTCGAAATAGGCACGTGCATACTTGTTTTTGAATGCACACGCGCATACCCGTTTTGGAATAGGCACGCGCATACTCGTTTTTGAATGCGCACACGCATACTCGTACTTGATTGCGCACGCGCATACTCGTTTTGCAATAGGCACGTGCATACTCGTTTTTGAATGCGCACGCGCATACGCATTTTTGAACAGGCACACGCGTACTCGCTTTTGAATACGCACGCGCATACTTGTTTTGAATGCGCACGCGCATACTTGTTTTTGAATGCACACGCGCATACTCGTTGCGGAATACGCACGCGCATACTCGTTGCTGAATACGCACGCGCATACTCGTTTTGAATGCGCACGCGCATACTCGTTTTTGAACGCGCACATGCATACTCGTTTTTGAATAGGCACGCGCGTACTTGTATTTGAATGCACACGCGCATACTCGTTTTGGAATAGGCACGCGCATACTCGTTTTTGAATGCGCACACGCATATTTGTGTTTGAATGCACACGCGCGTGCTCGTTTTGGAATGCGAAGCGCATGCTCGTTTTCGAATGCGCACGCGCGTACTCGTTTTTGAATTCGCACGCGCATACTCCTTTTGGAATAGGCTCGAGCATACTCGTTTTTGACTGCGCACGTGTATAATCGTTTTTGAATGCACACGCGCATACTCGTTTCGAAATAGGCACGTGCATACTCGTTTGGGAAGGCGCATGCGCATACTCGTTTTTGAATGCACACGCGCATACTCGTTTTGGAATGCACACGCGCATACTCGTTTTTGAATGGCCACGCGCGTACTCGTTTTTGAATGCGCACGCGCATACTCGTTTTTGAATGCACACGCGCATACTCGTTTTGGAATAGGCACGCGCATACTCGTTTTTGAATGCGCACACGCATACTCGTATTCGAATGCACACGCGCGTACTCGTTTTGGATTAGGCACGTGCATACTCGTTTTTGAATGCGCACACGCATACTCGTATTTGAATGCACACGCGCATACTCGTTTTGAAATAGGCTCGTGCATACTCGTTTTTGAATGCGCACACGCATACGCGTTTTTGAACAGGCACACGCGTACTCGTTTTTGAATGCGCACGCGTATACTCGTTTTGAATGCGCACGCGCATACTAGGTTTTGAATGCACACGCCCATACTCGGTTTTGAATGCACACGCGCATACTCGTTTCGGAATATGCACGCGCATACACGTTTTGGAATGCGCACGTGCATGCTCGTTTTGGAATGCGAAGCGCATGCTGGTTTTTGAATGCGCACGCGCGTACTCGTTTTTGAATTCGCACGCGCGTACTCCTTTTGGAATAGGCACGTGCGTCCTCGGTTTTGAATGCGCACGCACATACTCGTTTTTCAACGCGCACACGCATACTCGTTTTTGAATGCACACGCGCATACTGGTTTTGGAATGCGCATGCCTATACTCGTTTTTGAGTAGGCACGCGCGTACTCGTTTTTGATTGCGCACGCGCATACTTGTTTTTTAATGCACACGCGTATACTCGTTTTGAATGCGCACGCGCATACTCCTTTTTGAATGCACACGCGCATACTCGTTTCGGAATACGCACGCGCATACTTGTTTTGGAATGCGCACGCGCATACTCGTTTTTGAATGCGCACGCGCGTACTCGTTTTTGAATGCGCACGCGCATACTAGTTTTTGAAAGCACATGCACATACTCGTTTTGGAATAACCACTCGCATACTCGTTTTTAAACGCGCACACGCATACTCGTTTTTGAATGCACACGCGCATACTCATTTTTGAATGCACACGCGCATACTCGTTTTTGAATGGCCACGCGCGTACTCGTTTTTGAATGCGCACGCGCATACTCGTTTTTGAGTGCACACGCGCATACTCGTTTTGGAATAGGCACGCGCATACTCGTTTTTGAATGCGCACACGCATACTCGTATTTGAATGCACACGCGCGTACTCGTTTTGGATTTGGCACGTGCATACTCGTTTTTGAATGCGCACACGCATACTCGTATTTGAATGCACACGCGCATACTCGTTTTGAAATAGGCACGTGCATACTCGTTTTTGATTGCGCACGCGCATACGCGTTTTTGAACAGGCACACGCGTACTCGTTTTTGAATGTGCACGCGTATACTCGTTTTGAATGCGCACGCGCATACTACGTTTTGAATGCACACGCCCATACTCGTTTTTGAATGCACACGCGCATACTCGTTTCGGAATGTGCACGCGCATGCTCGTTTTGGAATGCGAAGCGCATGCTCGTTTTTGAATGCGCACGCGCGTACTCGTTTTTGAATTCGCACGCGCATACTCCTTTTGGAATAGGCACTTGCGTACTCGGTTTTGAATGCGCACGCACAGACTCGTTTTTGAACGCGCACACGCATACTCGTTTTTGAATGCACACGCGCATACTCGTTTTGGAATGCGCACGCCTATACTCGTTTTTGAGTAGGCACGCGCGTACTCGTTCTTGATTGCGCCCGCGCATACTCGTTTTTTAGTGCACACGCGCATACTCGTTTTTGAATGGGCACGCGCGTACTCGTTTTTGAATGCGCACGCGCATACTCGTTTTTGATTACACACGCGCATACTCGTTTTGGAATAGGCACGCGCATACTCGTTTTTGAATGCGCACACGCATACTCGTATTTGAATGCACACGCGCATACTCGTTTTGGAAAGCGCACGCGCATATTCGTTTTTGAACAGGCACACGCGTACTCGTTTTTGAATGTGCACGCGTATACTCGTTTTGAATGCGCACACGCATACTCGTTTTTGAATGCACACGCGCATACTCGTTTCGGAATACGCACGCGCATACTTGTTTTGGAATGCGCACGCGCATACTCGTTTTTGAATGCGCACGCGCGTACTCGTTTTTGAATGCGCACGCACATACCCGTTTTTGAAAGCACATGCGCATACTCGTTTTGGAATAAGCACACGCATACTCATTTTTGAATGCACACGCGCATACTCGTTTCGAAATAGGCACGTGCATACTCGTTTGGGAAGGCGCACGCGCATACTCGTTTTTGAATAGGCATGCGCGTACTCGTTTATGAATGCGCACACGCATACTTGTTTTTGAATGCACACGCACATACCCGTTTTGGAATAGGCACGCGCATACTCGTTTTTGAATGCGCACACGCATACTCGTATTTGATTGCGCACGCGCATACTCGTTTTGCAATAGGCACGTGCATACTCGTTTTTGAATGCGCACGCGCATACGCATTTTTGAACAGGCACACGCGTACTCGTTGTTGAATGCGCACGCGTATACTCGTTTTGAATGCGCACGCGCATACTTGTTTTTGAATGCACACGCGCATACTCGTTTCGAATACGCACGTGCATACTCGTTTTGAATGCGCACGCGCATACTCGTTTTTGAACGCGCACATGCATACTTGTTTTTGATTGCCCACGCGCATACTCGTTTTTGAATGCACACGCGCATACTCGTTTTGGAATGCGCACGCCTATACTCGTTTTTGAGTAGGCACGCGCGTACTCGTTCTTGATTGCGCCCGCGCATACTCGTTTTTTAGTGCACACGCGCATACTCGTTTTTGAATGGGCACGCGCGTACTCGTTTTTGAATGCGCACGCGCATACTCGTTTTTGATTACACACGCGCATACTCGTTTTGGAATAGGCACGCGCATACTTTGTTTTTGAATGCGCACACGCATACTCGTATTTGAATGCACACGCGCATACTCGTTTTGGAATGCGCACGCGCATATTCGTTTTTGAACAGGCACACGCGTACTCGTTTTTGAATGCGCACGCGCATACTCGTTTTTGAATGCACACGCGCATACTCGTTTCGGAATACGCACGCGCATACTTGTTTTGGAATGCGCACGCGCATACTCGTTTTTGAATGCGCACGCGCGTTCTCGTTTTTGAATGCACACGCGCATACTCGTTTTTGAAAGCACATGCGCATACTCGTTTTGGAATAAGCACGCGCATACTCATTTTTGAATGCACACGCGCATACTCGTTTCGAAATAGGCACGTGCATACTCGTTTGGGAAGGCGCACGCGCATACTCGTTTTTGAATAGGCATGCGCGTACTCGTTTATGAATGCGCACACGCATACTTGTTTTTGAATGCACACGCGCATACCCGTTTTGGAATAGGCACGCGCATACTCGTTTTTGAATGCGCACACGCATACTCGTATTTGATTGCGCACGCGCATACTCGTTTTGCAATAGGCACGTGCATACTCGTTTTTGAATGCGCACGCGCATACGCATTTTTGAACAGGCACACGCGTACTCGTTTTTCAATACGCACGCGCATACTTGTTTTGGAATGCGCACGCGCATACTCGTTTTTGAATGCGCACGCGCGTACTCGTTTTTGAATGGGCACGCGCGTACTCGTTTTTGAATGTGCACGCGCATACTCGTTTTTAATGCGCACGCGCGTACTCGTTTTGGAATGCGCACACGCATACTCGTTTTTGAATGCGCACGCGTATACTCGTTTTGAATGCGCACGCGCGTACTCGTTTTTGAATGCACACGCGCATACTCGTTTCGGAATACGCACGCGCATACTTGTTTTGGAATGCGCACGCGCATACTCGTTTTTGAATGCGCACGCGCGTACTCGTTTTTGAATTCGCACGCGCATACTCGTTTTTGAAAGCACATGCGCATACTCGTTTTGGAATAAGCACGCGCATACTCGTTTTTGAACGCGCACACGCATACTCGTTTTTGAATGCACACGCGCATAATCGTTTTGGAATGCGCACGCGTATACTCGTTTTTGAATAGGCACGCGCGTACTCGTTTTTGATTGCGCACGCGCATACTCGTTTTTTAATGCACACGCGCATACTCGTTTTTTAATGGGCACGCACGTACTCGTTTTTGAATGCGCACACGCATAGTCGTATTCGAATGCACACGCGCGTCCTCGTTTTGGAATGCGAAGCGCATGCTCGTTTTTGAATGCGCACGCGCGTACTCGTTTTTGAATTCGCACGCGCATACTCCTTTTGGAATAGGCACGTGCGTACTCGTTTTTGAATGCGCACGCACATACTCCTTTTTGAATAGGCACGCGCGTGCTCGTTTTTGACTGCACACACGCGTACTCGTTTTGCAATAGGCACGTGCATACTCGTTTTTGAATGCGCACGCGCATACGCGTTTTTGAACAGGCACACGCGTACTCGTTTTTGAATGCGCACGCGTATACTCGTTTTGAATGCGCACGTGCATACTCGTTTTTGAATGCACACGCGCATACTCGTTTCGGAATACGCACGCGGATACTTGTTTTGGAATGCGCACGCGCATACTCGTTTTCGAATGCGCACGCGCGTACTCGTTTTTGAATGCGCAAGCGCATACTCGCTTTTGAAAGCACATGCGCATACTCGTTTTGGAATAAGCACGCGCATACTCGTTTTTGAACGCGCACACGCATACTCGTTTTTGAATGCACACGCGCATACTCGTTTTGGAATGCGCACGCGTATACTCGTTTTTGAATAGGCACGTGCGTACTCGTTTTTGATTGCGCACGCGCATACTCGTTTTTCAATGCACACGCGCATACTCGTTTTTGAATTTTGAATGCGCACGCGCGTACTCGTTTTTGAATGCACACGCGCATACTTGTTTTGGAATAGGCACGCGCATACTCGTTTTTGAATGCGCACACGCATATTTGTATTTGAATGCACACGCGCGTGCTCGTTTTGGAATGCGAAGCGCATGCTCGTTTTTGAATGCGCACGCGCATAATTGTTTTTGAATGCACACGCATATACTCGTTTTGGAATAGGCACGCGCATACTCGTTTTTGAATGCGCACACGCATACTCGTATTTGATTGCGCACGCCCATACTCGTTTTGCAATAGGCACGTGCATACTCGTTTTTGAATGCGCACGCGCATACGCGTTTTTGAACAGGCACACGCGTACTCGTTTTTGAATGCGCACGCGTATACTCGTTTTGAATGCGCACGTGCATACTCGTTTTTGAATGCACACGCGCATACTCGTTTCGGAATACGCACGCGCATACTTGTTTTGGAATGCGCACGCGCATACTCGTTTTCGAATGCGCACGCGCGTACTCGTTTTTGAATGCTCAAGCGCATACTCGCTTTTGAAAGCACATGCGCATACTCGTTTTGGAATAAGCACGCGCATACTCGTTTTTGAACGCGCACACGCATACTCGTTTTTGAATGCACACGCGCATACTCGTTTTGGAATGCGCACGCGTATACTCGTTTTTGAATAGGCACGTACGTACTCGTTTTTGATTGCGCACGCGCATACTCGTTTTTCAATGCACACGCGCATACTCGTTTTTGAATGCGCACGCGCGTACTCGTTTTTGAATGCACACGCGCATACTCGTTTTGGAATAGGCACGCGCATACTCTTTTTTGAATGCGCACACGCATATTTGTATTTGAATGCACACGCGCGTGCTCGTTTTGGAATGCGAAGCGCATGCTCGTTTTCGAATGCGCACGCGCGTACTCGTTTTTGAATTCGCACGCGCATACTCCTTTTGGAATAGGCACGAGCATACTCGTTTTTGACTGCGCACGTGTATAATAGTTTTTGAATGCACACGCGCATACTCGTTTCGAAATAGGCACGTGCATACTCGTTTGGGAAGGCGCACACGCATACTCGTTTTTGAATAGGCATGCGCGTACTCGTTTTTGAATGCGCACGCGCATACTTGTTTTTGAATGCACACGCGCATACCCGTTTTGGAATAGGCACGCGCATACTCGTTTTTGAATGCGCACACGCATACTCGTATTTGATTGCGCACGCGCATACTCGTTTTGCAATAGGCACGTGCATACTCCTTTTTGAATGCGCACGCGCATACGCATTTTTGAACAGGCACACGCGTAATCGTTTTTGAATGCGCACGCGTATACTCGTTTTGAATGCGCACGCACATACTTATTTTTGAATGCACACGCGCATACTCGTTTCGGAATACGCACGCGCATACTCGTTTTGAATGCGCACGCGCATACTCGTTTTTGAACGCGCACATGCATACTCGTTTTTGATTGCCCACGCGCATACTCGTTTTTGAATGCACACGCGCATACTCGTTTTTGAATAGGCACGCGCGTACTCGTTTTGAAATAGGCACGTGCACACTCGTTTTTGAATGCGCACACGCATACTCGTATTTGAATGCACACGCGCATACTCGTTTTGAAATAGGCACGTGCATACTCGTTTTTGAATGCGCACGCGCATACTCGTTTTTGAATGCGCACGCGCGTACTCGTTTTTGAATGCGCACGCGCATACTCGCTTTTGAAAGCACATGCACATACTCGTTTTGGAATAAGCACGCGCATACTCGTTTTTGAACGCGCACACGCATACTCGTCTTTGAATGCACACGCGCATACTCGTTTTGGAATGCACACGCGCATACTCGTTTTTGAATGGCCACGCGCGTACTCGTTTTTGAATGCGCACGCGCATACTCGTTTTTGAATGCACACGCGCATACTCGTTTTGGAATAGGCACGCGCATACTCGTTTTTGAATGCGCACACGCATACTCGTATTTGAATGCACACGCGCGTACTCGTTTTGGATTAGGCACGTGCATACTCGTTTTTGAATGCGCACACGCATACTCGTATTTGAATGCACACGCGCATACTCATTTTGAAATAGGCACGTGCATACTCGTTTTTGAATGCGCACGCGCATACGCATTTTTGAACAGGCACACGCGTACTCGTTTTTGAATGCGCACGCGTATACTCGTTTTGAATGCGCACGCGCATACTAGTTTTTGAATGCACACGCGCATACTCGTTTCGGAATACGCACGCGCATACTCGTTTTGAATGCACACGCGCATACTCGTTTTTGAATAGGCACGCGCGTACTCGTATTTGAATGCACACGCGCGTACTCGTTTTGAAATAGGCACGTGCACACTCGTTTTTGAATGCGCACACGCATACTCGTATTCCAATGCACACGCGCATACTCGTTTTGAAATAGGCACGTGCATACTCGTTTTTAAATGCGCACGCGCATACTCGTTTTGGAATGCGCACGCGCATACTCGTTTTTGAATGCGCACGCGCGTACTCGTTTTTGAATGCGCACGCGCATACTCGTTTTTGAAAGCACATGCACATACTCGTTTTGGAATAAGCACGCGCATACTCGTTTTTGAACGCGCACACGCATACTCGTTTTTGAATGCACACGCGCATACTCATTTTTGAATGCACACGCGCATACTCGTTTTTGAATGCGCACGCGCATACTCGTTTTTGAATGCACACGCGCATACTCGTTTTGGAATGCGCACACGCATACTCGTATTTGAATGCACACGCGCGTACTCGTTTTGGATTTGGCACGTGCATACTCGTTTTTGAATGCGCACACGCATACTCGTATTTGAATGCACACGCGCATACTCGTTTTGAAATAGGCACGTGCATACTCGTTTTTGAATGCGCACGCGCATACGCGTTTTTGACAAGCACACGCCCAGACTCGTTTTGGAATAGGCACGCGCATACTCGTTTTTGAATGCGCACACGCATACTCGTATTTGAATGCACACGCGCGTACTCGTTTTGGATTAGGCACGTGCATACTCGTTTTTGAATACGCACACGCATACTCGTATTTGAATGCACGCGCGCATACTCGTTTTGAAATAGGCACGTGCATACTCGTTTTTGAATGCGCACGCGCATACGCGTTTTTGAACAGGCACACGCGTACTCGTTTTTGAATGCGCACGCGTATACTCGTTTTGAATGCGCACGCGCATACTAGGTTTTGAATGCACACGTCCATACTCGTTTTTGAATGCACACGCGCATACTCGTTCCGGAATATGCACGCGCATACTCGTTTTGGAATGCGCACGCGCATGCTCGTTTTGGAATGCGAAGCGCATGCTCGTTTTTGAACGCGCACGCGTGTACTCGTTTTTGAATTCGCACGCGCATACTCCTTTTGGAATAGGCACGTGCGTACTCGGTTTTGAATGCGCACGCACATACTCGTTTTTCAACACGCACACGCATACTCGTTTTTGAATGCACACGCGCATACTCGTTTTGGAATGCGCACGCCTATACTCGTTTTTGAGTAGGCACGCGCGTACTCGTTTTTGATTGCGCACGCGCATACTCGTTTTTTAATGCACACGCGCATACTCGTTTTTGAATGGGCACGCGCGTACTCGTTTTTGAATGCGCACGCGCATACTCGTTTTTGATTACACACGCGCATACTCGTTTTGGAATAGGCACGCGCATACTCGTTTTTCAATGCGTACACGCATACTCGTATTTGAATGCACACGCGCATACCCGTTTCGGAATACGCACGCGCATACTCGTTTTGGAATGCGCACGCACATATTCGTTTTTGAACAGGCACACGCCTACTCGTTTTTGAATGCGCACGCGTATACTCGTTTTGAATGCGCACGCGCATACTCGTTTTTGAATGCACACGCGCATACTCGTTTCGGAATACGCACGCGCATACTTGTTTTGGAATGCGCACGCGCATACTCGTTTTTGAATGCGCACGCACGTACTCGTTTTTGAATGCGCACGCGCATACTCGTTTTTGAAAGCACATGCGCATACTCGTTTTGGAATAAGCACGCTCATACTCGTTTTTGAACGCGCACACGCATACTCGCTTTTGAATGCACACGCGCATACTCGTTTTGGAATGCGCACGCGTATACTCGTTTTTGAATAGGCACGTGCGTACTCGTTTTTGATTGCGCACGCGCATACTCGTTTTTTATTGCACACGCGCATACTCGTTTTTGAATGCGCACGCGCGTACTCGTTTTTGAATGCACACGCGCATACTCGTTTTGGAATAGGCACGCGCATACTCGTTTTTGAATGCGCACACGCATACTTGTATTTGAATGCACACGCGCGTGCTCGTTTTGGAATGCGAAGCGCATGCTCGTTTTCGAATGCGCACGCGCGTACTCGTTTTTGAATTCGCACGCGCATACTCCTTTTGGAATAGGCACGAGCATACTCGTTTTTGACTGCGCACGTGTATAATCGTTTTTGAATGCACACGCGCATACTCGTTTCGAAATAGGCACGTGCATACTCGTTTGGGAAGGCGCACGCGCATACTGGTTTGAATAGGCATGCGCGTACTCGTTTTTGAATGCGCACGCGCATACTTGTTTTTGAATGCACACGCGCATACCCGTTTTGGAATAGGCACGCGCATACTCGTTTTTGAATGCGCACACGCATACTCGTATTTGATTGCGCACGCGCATACTCGTTTTGCAATAGGCACGTGCATACTCGTTTTTGAATGCGCACGCGCATACGCATTTTTGAACAGGCACACGCGTACTCGTTTTTGAATGCGCACGCGTATACTCGTTTTGAATGCGCACGCGCATACTTGTTTTTGAATGCACACGCGCATATTCGTTTCGGAATACGCACGCGCATACTCGTTTTGAATGCGCACGCGCATACTCGTCTTTGAACGCGCACATGCATACTTGTTTTTGATTGCCCACGCGCATACTCGTTTTTGAATGCACACGCGCATACTCGTTTTTGAATAGGCACGCGCGTACTCGTATTTGAATGCACACGCGCGTACTCATTTTGAAATAGGCACGTGCACACTCGTTTTTGAATGCGCACTCGCATACTCGTATTCGAATGCACACGCGCATACTCGTTTTGAAATAGGCACGTGCATACTCGTTTTGGAATGCGCACGCGCATACTCGTTTTTGAATGCGCACGCGCGTACTCGTTTTTGAATGCGCACGCGCATACTCGTTTTTGAAAGCACATGCACATACTCGTTTTGGAATAAGCACGCGCATACTCGTTTTTGAACGCGCACATGCATACTCGTTTTTGAATGCACACGCGCATACTCGTTTTGGAATGCGCACACGCATACTCGTATTTGAATGCACACGCGCGTACTCGTTTTGGATTTGGCACGTGCATACTCGTTTTTGAATGCGCACACGCATACTCGTATTTGAATGCACACGCGCATACTCGTTTTGAAATAGGCAACGCGCGTACTCGTTTTGGATTTGGCACGTGCATACTCGTTTTTGAATGCGCACACGCATACTCGTATTTGAATGCACACGCGCATACTCGTTTTGAAATAGGCACGTGCATACTCGTTTTTGAATGCGCACGCGCATACGCGTTTTTGAACAGGCACACGCGTACTCGTTTTTGAATGCGCACGCGTATACTCGTTTTGAATGCGCACGCGCATACTAGGTTTTGAATGCACACGCCCATACTCGTTTTTGAATGCACACGCGCATACTCGTTTCGGAATATGCACGCGCATACTCGTTTTGAAATGCGCACGCGCATGCTCGTTTTGGAATGCGAAGCGCATGCTCGTTTTTGATTGCGCACGCGTGTACTCGTTTTTGAATTCGCACGCGCATACTCCTTTTGGAATAGGCACTTGCGTACTCGGTTTTGAATGCGCACGCACATACTCGTTTTTGAACGCGCACACGCATACTCGTTTTTGAATGCACACGCGCATACTCGTTTTGAAATGCGCACGCCTATACTCGTTTTTGAGTAGGCACGCGCATACTCGTTCTTGATTGCGCCCGCGCATACTCCTTTTTTTAGTGCACACGCGCATACTCGTTTTTGAATGGGCACGCGCGTACTCGTTTTTGAATGCGCACGCGCATACTCGTTTTTGATTACACACGCGCATACTCGTTTAGGAATAGGCACGCGCATACTCGTTTTTGAATGCGAACACGCATACTCGTTTTTGAAAGCACATGCACATACTCGTTTTGGAATAAGCACGCGCATACTCGTTTTTGAACGCGCACACGCATACTCGTTTTTGAATGCACACGCGCATACTCGTTTTGGAATGCACACGCGCATACTCGTTTTGGAATGGCCACGCGCGTACTCGTTTTTGAATGCGCACGCGCATACTCGTTTTTGAATGCACACGCGCATACTCGTTTTGGAATAGGCACGCGCATACTCGTTTTTGAATGCGCAGACGCACACTCGTATTTGAATGCACACGCGCGTACTCGTTTTGGATTTGGCACGGGCATACTCGTTTTTGAATGCGCACACGCATACTCGTATTTGAATGCACACGCGCATACTCGTTTTGAAATAGGCACCTGCATACTCGTTTTTGAATGCGCACGCGCATACGCGTTTTTGAACAGGCACACGCGTACTCGTTTTTGAATGCGCACGCGTATACTCGTTTTGAATGCGCACGCGCATACTAGGTTTTGAATGCACACGCCCATACTCGTTTTTGAATGAACACGCGCATACTCGTTTCGGAATGTGCACGCGCATACTTGTTTTGGAATGCGCACGCGCATGCTCGTTTTGGAATGCGAAGCGCATGCTCGTTTTTGAATGCGCACGCGCGTACTCGTTTTTGAATTCGCACGCGCATACTCCTTTTGGAATAGGCACTTGCGTACTCGGTTTTGAATGCGCACGCACAGACTCGTTTTTGAACGCGCACACGCATACTCGTTTTTGAATGCACATGCGCATACTCGTTTTGGAATGGGCACGCTTATACTCGTTTTTGAGTAGGCACGCGCGTACTCGTTCTTGATTGCGCCCGCGCATACTCGTTTTTTAGTGCACACGCGCATACTCGTTTTTGAATGGGCACGCGCGTACTCGTTTTTGAATGGGCACGCGCGTACTCGTTTTTGATTACACACGCGCATACTCGTTTTGGAATAGGCACGCGCATACTCGTTTTTGAATGCGCACACGCATACTCGTATTTGAATGCACACGCGTACTCGTTTTGGAATGCGCACGCGCATATTCGTTTTTGAACAGGCACACGCGTACTCGTTTTTGAATGCGCACGCGTATACTCGTTTTGAATGCGCACGCGTATACTCGTTTTTGAATAGGCACGCGCGTACTCGTTTTTGATTGCGCACGCGCATACTCGTTTTTTAATGCACACGCGCATACTCGTTTTTTAAGGGGCACGCGCGTACTCGTTTTTGAATGCGCACGCGCATACTCGTTTTTGAATGCACACGCGCATACTCGTTTTGGAATAGGCACGCGCATACTCGTTTTTGAATGCGCACACGCATAGTCGTATTCGAATGCACACGCGCGTGCTCGTTTTGGAATGCGAAGCGCATGCTCGTTTTGGAATGCGCACGCGCGTACTCGTTTTTGAATTCGCACGCGCATACTCCTTTTGGAATAGGCACGTGCGTACTCGTTTTTGAATGCGCACGCACATACTCGTTTTTGAATAGGCACGCGCGTACTCGTTTTTGACTGCACACACGCGTACTCGTTTTGGAATAGGCAAGCGCATACTCGGTTTTGACTGCGCACGTGTATAATCGTTTCGGAATGCGCACGCGCATGCTCGTTTTTGAATAGGCACGCACGTACTCGTTTTTTAATGTGCACGCGTACACTCGTTTTGAATGCGCACGCGTATACTCGTTTTTGAATGCACACGTGTTGACTCGTTTTCGAATAGGCACGCGCATACTCGTTTTTGAATGCACAGCGCATACTCGTTTTTGAACGCGCACACGCATACTCGTTTTTGAATGCACACGCGCATACTCGTTTTGGAATGCGCACGCGTATACTCGTTTTTGAATAGGCACGTGCGTACTCGTTTTTGATTGCGCACGCACATACTCCTTTTTCAATGCACACGCGCATACTCGTTTTTGAATGCGCACGCGCGTACTCGTTTTTGAATGCACACGCGCATACTCGTTTTGGAATAGGCACGCGCATGCTGGTTTTTGAATGCGCACGCGCGTACTCGTTTTTGAATTCGCACGCGCGTACTCCTTTTGGAATAGGCACTTATGTACTCGGTTTTGATAGCGCACGCACATACTCGTTTTTCAACGCGCACACGCATACTCGTTTTTGAATGCACACGCGCATACTGGTTTTGGAATGCGCACGCCTATACTCGTTTTTGAGTAGACATGCGCGTACTCGTTTTTGATTGCGCACGCGCATACTGTTTTTTTAATGCACACGCGCATACTCGTTTTTGAATGGGCACGCGCGTACTCGTTTTTGAATGCGCACGCGCATACTCGTTTTTGATTACACACGCACATACTCGTTTTGGAATAGGCACGCGCATACTCGTTTTTCAATGCGCACACGCATACTCGTATTTGAATGCACACGCGCATACTCGTTTCGGAATACGCACGCGCATACTCGTTTTGGAATGCGCACGCGCATATTCGTTTTTGAACAGGCACACGCCTACTCGTTTTTGAATGCGCACGCGTATACTCGTTTTGAATGCGCACGCGCATACTCGTTTTTGAATGCACACGCGCATACTCGTTTCGGAATACGCACGCGTATACTTGTTTTGGAATGCGCACGCGCATACTCGTTTTTGAATGCGCACGCGCGTACTCGTTTTTGAATGCGCACGCGCATACTCGTTTTTGAAAGCACATGCACATACTCGTTTTGGAATAAGCACGCGCATACTCGTCTTTGAACGCGCACACGCATACTCGTTTTTGAATGCACACGCGCATACTCATTTTTGAATGCACACGCGCATACTCGTTTTTGAATGGCCACGCGCGTACTCGTTTTTGAATGCGCACGCGCATACTCGTTTTTGAGTGCACACGCGCATACTCGTTTTGGAATAGGCACGCGCATACTCGTTTTTGAATGCGCACACGCATACTCGTATTTGAATGCACACGCGCGTACTCGTTTTGGATTTGGCACGTGCATACTCGTTTTTGAATGCGCACACGCATACTCGTATTTGAATGCACACGCGCCTACTCGTTTTGAAATAGGCACGTGCATACTCGTTTTTGAATGCGCACGCGCATACGCGTTTTTGAATAGGCACACGCGTACTCGTTTTTGAATGCGCACGCGTATACTCGTTTTGAATGCGCACGTGCATACTAGGTTTTGAATGCACACGCCCATACTCGTTTTTGAATGCACACGCGCATACTCGTTACGGAATGTGCACGCGCATACTTGTTTTGGAATGCGCACGCGCATGCTCGTTTTGGAATGCGAAGCGCATGCTCGTTTTTGAATGCGCACGCGCGTACTCGTTTTTGAATTCGCACGCGCATACTCCTTTTGGAATAGACACTTGCGTACTCGGTTTTGAATGCGCACGCACAGACTCGTTTTTGAACTCGCACACGCATACTCGTTTTTGAATGCACACGCGCATACTCGTTTTGGAATGCGCACGCCTATACTCGTTTTTGAGTAGGCACGCGCGTACTCGTTCTTGATTGCGCCCGCGCATACTCGTTTTTTAGTGCACACGCGCATACTCGTTTTTGAATGGGCACGCGCGTACTCGTTTTTGAATGCGCACGCGCATACTCGTTTTTGATTACACACGCGCATACTCGTTTTGGAATAGGCACGCGCATACTCGTTTTTGAATGCGCACACGCATACTCGTATTTGAATGCACACGCGTACTCGTTTTGGAATGCGCACGCGCATATTCGTTTTTGAACAGGCACACGCGTACTCGTTTTGAATGCGCACGCGTATACTCGTTTTGAATGCGCACGCGCATACTCGTTTTTGAATGCACAAGCGCATACTCGTTTCGGAATACGCACACGCATACTTGTTTTGGAATGCGCACGCGCACACTCGTTTTTGAATGCGCACGCGCGTACTCGTTTCGAAATAGGCACGTGCATACTCGTTTTTGAATGCGCACGCGCGTACTCGTATTCCAATGCACACGCGCATACTCGTTTTGAAATAGGCACGTGCATACTCGTTTTTGAATGCGCACGCGCATACTCGTTTTGGAATGCGCACGCGCATACTCGTTTTGGAATGCGCACGCGCGTACTCGTTTTTGAATGCGCACGCGCATACTCGTTTTCGAAAGCACATGCACATACTCGTTTTGGAATAAGCACGCGCATACTCGTTTTTGAACGCGCACACGCATACTCGTTTTTGAATGCACACGCGCATACTCGTTTTGAAATGCGCACGCCTATACTCGTTTTTGAGTAGGCACGCGCATACTCGTTCTTGATTGCGCCCGCGCATACTCCTTTTTTTAGTGCACACGCGCATACTCGTTTTTGAATGGGCACGCGCGTACTCGTTTTTGAATGCGCACGCGCATACTCGTTTTTGATTACACACGCGCATACTCGTTTAGGAATAGGCACGCGCATACTCGTTTTTGAATGCGAACACGCATACTCGTTTTTGAAAGCACATGCACATACTCGTTTTGGAATAAGCACGCGCATACTCGTTTTTGAACGCGCACACGCATACTCGTTTTTGAATGCACACGCGCATACTCGTTTTGGAATGCACACGCGCATACTCGTTTTGGAATGGCCACGCGCGTACTCGTTTTTGAATGCGCACGCGCATACTCGTTTTTGAATGCACACGCGCATACTCGTTTTGGAATAGGCACGCGCATACTCGTTTTTGAATGCGCAGACGCACACTCGTATTTGAATGCACACGCGCGTACTCGTTTTGGATTTGGCACGGGCATACTCGTTTTTGAATGCGCACACGCATACTCGTATTTGAATGCACACGCGCATACTCGTTTTGAAATAGGCACCTGCATACTCGTTTTTGAATGCGCACGCGCATACGCGTTTTTGAACAGGCACACGCGTACTCGTTTTTGAATGCGCACGCGTATACTCGTTTTGAATGCGCACGCGCATACTAGGTTTTGAATGCACACGCCCATACTCGTTTTTGAATGAACACGCGCATACTCGTTTCGGAATGTGCACGCGCATACTTGTTTTGGAATGCGCACGCGCATGCTCGTTTTGGAATGCGAAGCGCATGCTCGTTTTTGAATGCGCACGCGCGTACTCGTTTTTGAATTCGCACGCGCATACTCCTTTTGGAATAGGCACTTGCGTACTCGGTTTTGAATGCGCACGCACAGACTCGTTTTTGAACGCGCACACGCATACTCGTTTTTGAATGCACATGCGCATACTCGTTTTGGAATGGGCACGCTTATACTCGTTTTTGAGTAGGCACGCGCGTACTCGTTCTTGATTGCGCCCGCGCATACTCGTTTTTTAGTGCACACGCGCATACTCGTTTTTGAATGGGCACGCGCGTACTCGTTTTTGAATGGGCACGCGCGTACTCGTTTTTGATTACACACGCGCATACTCGTTTTGGAATAGGCACGCGCATACTCGTTTTTGAATGCGCACACGCATACTCGTATTTGAATGCACACGCGTACTCGTTTTGGAATGCGCACGCGCATATTCGTTTTTGAACAGGCACACGCGTACTCGTTTTTGAATGCGCACGCGTATACTCGTTTTGAATGCGCACGCGTATACTCGTTTTTGAATAGGCACGCGCGTACTCGTTTTTGATTGCGCACGCGCATACTCGTTTTTTAATGCACACGCGCATACTCGTTTTTTAAGGGGCACGCGCGTACTCGTTTTTGAATGCGCACGCGCATACTCGTTTTTGAATGCACACGCGCATACTCGTTTTGGAATAGGCACGCGCATACTCGTTTTTGAATGCGCACACGCATAGTCGTATTCGAATGCACACGCGCGTGCTCGTTTTGGAATGCGAAGCGCATGCTCGTTTTTGAATGCGCACGCGCGTACTCGTTTTTGAATTCGCACGCGCATACTCCTTTTGGAATAGGCACGTGCGTACTCGTTTTTGAATGCGCACGCACATACTCGTTTTTGAATAGGCACGCGCGTACTCGTTTTTGACTGCACACACGCGTACTCGTTTTGGAATAGGCAAGCGCATACTCGGTTTTGACTGCGCACGTGTATAATCGTTTCGGAATGCGCACGCGCATGCTCGTTTTTGAATAGGCACGCACGTACTCGTTTTTTAATGTGCACGCGTACACTCGTTTTGAATGCGCACGCGTATACTCGTTTTTGAATGCACACGTGTTGACTCGTTTTCGAATAGGCACGCGCATACTCGTTTTTGAATGCACAGCGCATACTCGTTTTTGAACGCGCACACGCATACTCGTTTTTGAATGCACACGCGCATACTCGTTTTGGAATGCGCACGCGTATACTCGTTTTTGAATAGGCACGTGCGTACTCGTTTTTGATTGCGCACGCACATACTCCTTTTTCAATGCACACGCGCATACTCGTTTTTGAATGCGCACGCGCGTACTCGTTTTTGAATGCACACGCGCATACTCGTTTTGGAATAGGCACGCGCATGCTGGTTTTTGAATGCGCACGCGCGTACTCGTTTTTGAATTCGCACGCGCGTACTCCTTTTGGAATAGGCACTTATGTACTCGGTTTTGATAGCGCACGCACATACTCGTTTTTCAACGCGCACACGCATACTCGTTTTTGAATGCACACGCGCATACTGGTTTTGGAATGCGCACGCCTATACTCGTTTTTGAGTAGACATGCGCGTACTCGTTTTTGATTGCGCACGCGCATACTGTTTTTTTAATGCACACGCGCATACTCGTTTTTGAATGGGCACGCGCGTACTCGTTTTTGAATGCGCACGCGCATACTCGTTTTTGATTACACACGCACATACTCGTTTTGGAATAGGCACGCGCATACTCGTTTTTCAATGCGCACACGCATACTCGTATTTGAATGCACACGCGCATACTCGTTTCGGAATACGCACGCGCATACTCGTTTTGGAATGCGCACGCGCATATTCGTTTTTGAACAGGCACACGCCTACTCGTTTTTGAATGCGCACGCGTATACTCGTTTTGAATGCGCACGCGCATACTCGTTTTTGAATGCACACGCGCATACTCGTTTCGGAATACGCACGCGTATACTTGTTTTGGAATGCGCACGCGCATACTCGTTTTTGAATGCGCACGCGCGTACTCGTTTTTGAATGCGCACGCGCATACTCGTTTTTGAAAGCACATGCACATACTCGTTTTGGAATAAGCACGCGCATACTCGTCTTTGAACGCGCACACGCATACTCGTTTTTGAATGCACACGCGCATACTCATTTTTGAATGCACACGCGCATACTCGTTTTTGAATGGCCACGCGCGTACTCGTTTTTGAATGCGCACGCGCATACTCGTTTTTGAGTGCACACGCGCATACTCGTTTTGGAATAGGCACGCGCATACTCGTTTTTGAATGCGCACACGCATACTCGTATTTGAATGCACACGCGCGTACTCGTTTTGGATTTGGCACGTGCATACTCGTTTTTGAATGCGCACACGCATACTCGTATTTGAATGCACACGCGCCTACTCGTTTTGAAATAGGCACGTGCATACTCGTTTTTGAATGCGCACGCGCATACGCGTTTTTGAATAGGCACACGCGTACTCGTTTTTGAATGCGCACGCGTATACTCGTTTTGAATGCGCACGTGCATACTAGGTTTTGAATGCACACGCCCATACTCGTTTTTGAATGCACACGCGCATACTCGTTACGGAATGTGCACGCGCATACTTGTTTTGGAATGCGCACGCGCATGCTCGTTTTGGAATGCGAAGCGCATGCTCGTTTTTGAATGCGCACGCGCGTACTCGTTTTTGAATTCGCACGCGCATACTCCTTTTGGAATAGACACTTGCGTACTCGGTTTTGAATGCGCACGCACAGACTCGTTTTTGAACTCGCACACGCATACTCGTTTTTGAATGCACACGCGCATACTCGTTTTGGAATGCGCACGCCTATACTCGTTTTTGAGTAGGCACGCGCGTACTCGTTCTTGATTGCGCCCGCGCATACTCGTTTTTTAGTGCACACGCGCATACTCGTTTTTGAATGGGCACGCGCGTACTCGTTTTTGAATGCGCACGCGCATACTCGTTTTTGATTACACACGCGCATACTCGTTTTGGAATAGGCACGCGCATACTCGTTTTTGAATGCGCACACGCATACTCGTATTTGAATGCACACGCGTACTCGTTTTGGAATGCGCACGCGCATATTCGTTTTTGAACAGGCACACGCGTACTCGTTTTGAATGCGCACGCGTATACTCGTTTTGAATGCGCACGCGCATACTCGTTTTTGAATGCACAAGCGCATACTCGTTTCGGAATACGCACACGCATACTTGTTTTGGAATGCGCACGCGCACACTCGTTTTTGAATGCGCACGCGCGTACTCGTTTCGAAATAGGCACGTGCATACTCGTTTTTGAATGCGCACGCGCGTACTCGTATTCCAATGCACACGCGCATACTCGTTTTGAAATAGGCACGTGCATACTCGTTTTTGAATGCGCACGCGCATACTCGTTTTGGAATGCGCACGCGCATACTCGTTTTGGAATGCGCACGCGCGTACTCGTTTTTGAATGCGCACGCGCATACTCGTTTTCGAAAGCACATGCACATACTCGTTTTGGAATAAGCACGCGCATACTCGTTTTTGAACGCGCACACGCATACTCGTTTTTGAATGCACACGCGCATACTCGTTTTGGAATGCACACGCGCATACTCGTTTTGGAATGGCCACGCGCGTACTCGTTTTTGAATGCGCACGCGCATACTCGTTTTTGAATGCACACGCGCATACTCGTTTTGGAATAGGCACGTGCGTACTCGTTTTTGAATGCGCACACGCATACTCGTATTTGAATGCACACGCGCGTACTCGTTTTGGATTTGGCACGTGCATACTCGTTTTTGAATGCGCACACGCATACTCGTATTTGAATGCAGACGCGCATACTCGTTTTGAAATAGGCACGTGCATACTCGTTTTTGAATGCGCACGCGCATACGCGTTTTTGAACAGGCACACGCGTACTCGTTTTTGAATGCGCACGCGTATACTCGTTTTGAATGCGCACGCGCATACTAGGTTTTGAATGCACACGCCCATACTCGCTCGTTTTTGAATGCACACGCGCATACTCGTTTCGGAATATGCACGCGCATACTCGTTTTGGAATGCGCACGCGCATGCTCGTTTTGGAATGCGAAGCGCATGCTCGTTTTTGAATGCGCACGCACGTACTCGTTTTTGAATTCGCACGCGCATACTCCTTTTGGAATAGGCACGTGCGTACTCGGTTTTGAATGCGCACGCACATACTCGTTTTTGAACGCGCACACGCATACTCGTTTTTGAATGCACACGCACATACTCGTTTTGGAATGCGCACACCTATACTCGTTTTTGAGTAGGCACGCGCGTACTCGTTCTTGATTGCGCACGCGCATACTCGTTTTTTAATGCACACACGCATACTCGTTTTTGAATGGGCACGCGCGTACTCGTTTTTGAATGCGCACGCGCATACTCGTTTTTGATTACACACGCGCATACTCGTTTTGGAATAGACACGCGCATACTCGTTTTTGAATGCGCACACGCATACTCGTATTTGAATGCACACGCGCATACTCGTTTTGGAATGCGCACGCGCATATTCGTTTTTGAACAGGCACACGCGTACTCGTTTTTGAATGCGCACGCGTATACTCGTTTTGAATGCGCACGCGCATACTCGTTTTTGAATGCACACGCGCATACTCGTTTCGGAATACGCACGCGCATACTTGTTTTGGAATGCGCACGCGCATACTCGTTTTTGAATGCGCACGCGCGTACGCGTTTTTGAATGCGCACGCGCATACTCGTTTTTGAAAGCACATGCGCATACTCGTTTTGGAATAAGCACGCGCATACTCGTTTTTGAACGCGCACACGCATACTCATTTTTGAATGCACACGCGCATACTCGTTTTAGAATGCGCACTCGTATACTCGTTTTTGAATAGGCACGCGCGTACTCGTTTTTGATTGCGCACGCGCATACTCGTTTTTTAATGCGCACGCGCATACTCGTTTTTGAAAGCACATGCGCATACTCGTTTTGGAATAAGCACGCGCATACTCTTTTTTGAACGCGCACACCCATACTCGTTTTTGAATGCACACGCGCATACTCGTTTTTGAATGCACACGCGCATACTCGTTTTTGAATAGGCACGCGCGTACACGTTTTTGATTGCGCACGCGCATACTCGTTTTTTAATGCACACGCACTTACTCGTTTTTGAATGGGCACGCGCGTACTCGTTTTTGAATGTGCACGCGCATACTCGTTTTTAATGCGCACGCGCGTACTCGTTTTTGAATGCGCACACGCATACTCGTTTTTGATTGCGCACGCGTATACTCGTTTTGAATGCGCACGCGCGCACTCGTTTTTGAATGCACACGCGCATACTCGTTTCGGAATACGCACGCGCATACTTGTTTTGGAATGCGCACACGCGTACTCGTTTTTGAATGCGCACGTGCATACTCGTTTTTGAAAGCACATGCGCATACTCGTTTTGGAATAAGCACGCGCATACTCGTTTTTGAACGCGCACACGCATACTCGTTTTTCAATGCACACGCGCTTAATCGTTTTGGAATGCGCACGCGTATACTCGTTTTTGAATAGGTACGCGCGTACTCGTTTTTGATTGCGCACGCGCATACTCGTTTTTTAATGCACACGCGCATACTCGTTTTTTAATGGGCACGCGCGTACTCGTTTTTGAATGCGCACGCGCGTACTCGTTTTTGAATGCACACGCGCATACACGTTTTGGAATAGGCACGCGCATACACGTTTTGGAATAGGCACGCGCATACTCGTTTTTGAATGCGCACACGCATAGTCGTATTCGAATGCACACGCGCGTGCTCGTTTTGGAATGCGAAGCGCATGCTCGTTTTTGAATGCGCACGCGCGTACTCGTTTTTGAATTCGCACGCGCATACTCCTTTTGGAATAGGCACGTGCGTACTCGTTTTTTGAATGCGCACGCACATACTCGTTTTTGAATAGGCACGCGCGTACTCGTTTTTGACTGCACACACGCGTACTTGTTTTGGAATAGGCAAGCCCATACTCGGTTTTGACTGCGCACGTGTATAATCGTTTCGGAATGCGCACGCGCATGCTCGTTTTTGAATAGGCACGCGCGTACTCGTTTTTTAATGTGCACGCGTAAACTCGTTTTGAATGCGCACGCGTATACTCGTTTTTGAATGCACACGTGTTGACTCGTTTTCGAATAGGCACGCGCATACTCGTTTTTGAATGCACACGCGCATACTCGTTTTTGAACGCGCACACGCATACTTGTTTTTGAATGCACACGCGCATACTCGTTTTGGAATGCGCACGCGTATACTCGTTTTTGAATAGGCACGTGCGTACTCGTTTTTGATTGCGCACGCGCATACTCGTTTTTCAATGCACACGCGCATGCTCGTTTTCGAATGCGCACGCGCGTACTCGTTTTTGAATTCGCACGCGCATACTCCTTTTGGAATAGGCACGAGCATACTCGTTTTTGAGTGCGCACGTGTATAATCGTTTTTGAATGCACACGCGCATACTCGTTTCGAAATAGGCACGTGCATACTCGTTTGGGAAGGCGCACGCGCATACTCGTTTTTGAATAGGCATGCGCGTACTCGTTTTTGAATGCGCACGCGCATACTTGTTTTTGAATGCACACGCGCAGACCCGTTTTGGAATAGGCACGCGCATACTCGTTTTTGAATGCGCACACGCATACTCGTATTTGATTGCGCACGCGCATACTCGTTTTGCAATAGGCACGTGCATACTCGTTTTTGAATGCGCACGCGCATACGCATTTTTGAACAGGCACACGCGTACTCGTTTTTGAATGCGCACGCGTATACTCGTTTTGGAATGCGCACGCGCATACTCGTTTTTGAATGCGCACGCGCGTACTCGTTTTTGAATGCGCACGCGCATACTCGTTTTTGAAAGCACATGCACATAATCGTTTTGGAATAAGCACGCGCATACTCGTTTTTGAACGCGCACACGCATACTCGTCTTTGAATGCACACGCGCATACTCGTATTGGAATTCACACGCGCATACTCGTTTTTGAATAGCCACGCGCGTACTCGTTTTTGAATGCGCACGCGCATACTCGTTTTTGAATGCACACGCGCATACTCGTTTTGGAATAGGCACGCGCATACTCGTTTTTGAATGCGCACACGCATACTCGTATTTGAATGCACACGCGCGTACTCGTTTTGGATTAGGCACGTGCATACGCGTTTTTGAATGCGCACACGCATACTCGTATTTGAATGCACACGCGCATACTCGTTTTGAAATA